>NC_135484.1:58919772-59227180 GCF_052094955.1 Ictidomys tridecemlineatus | reverse complement strand
GGAAGAACAAAAAAGAAGCAGCAGATGCAAGTTTTAATCTTCTTGAGTGGGTTCTTTATTCTTAACTGAGATTGTCTGAGGATATCAGATTCTCTCCTCCAAAGCAGACTCTACCAGTGATTTTTCAGGGAGTTTTCAGAAACCTTTGGTCTCAGGGAATATAAAACTACTCTAAAAACAATTTTCTTAATTAGTAATTAAAAATAATACAAATAAATAAGTGAAGATGAAAAAGCAATAGAAACAAATGGAAAGAAAACAGAACTTTAAGAAGGTTAATATTAAAAAAAAATTTAAAAATCTGTAAATACATACTTAATCTCCTTTCTTCTCTCAGCTTCTTCAAAACATAAAATAGGGTCATAGTTAAAACAATGAAATATTGATTGATAGTACATATAGATGTTATGCAGATAACAATAAAATGGAAAAGGCAATAAAATTTTAAGAAGGAATGTTTGCTCTCTCTGGAAATGTTAGTATACTAAATAAGTCTCTGGTAAGTCAAATGAATGTGGAAAATCCTCGAAAAAAGTATTTAAAAAGTATTTAAAGAGAATAATAGAAGAAAATCCATAAGGCATAAACAAAAAATATGGTAAAATGGCACATACAGATCCAAGTATATCAATAGCAAATTAAATGCAAATTGTTTAAACAATACTGTCAAAAAGCAGAGATTATCAGGTAAGATTAAAGCACAAGATTCAAATATAGACCACCTATAGTACATTGATTTAAAATACTTTAATTAGTGTTTCAAATACTTTAATTAGTATTTTTATTGTTTTTGTTTTTGTGAGGTTAGGGATCAAGCTTAATTCTTAAAATATTTTTCTCTAATTGTTGGTGGACCTTTATTTTATTTATTTATATGTGCTGCTGAGAATCAAACCCAGTGCTTCACACATGCTAGTGCTCTACCACTGAGCTATAGCCCTAACTGATTAAGCCTAATCAAGCATATTTTTATTTTTAAAATTTACCTATAGTTTCAATGTATTTTAAATTAAAATTTATTTTATAAATTTTAATTTTTTATAAAATGATTTTATAATTCATACCCCCTGAATCTAACATTCTTGAGAGTACAAAGGAGACAAACGTAATCAAGGCAATTTCTACAAAAAACAATCAAATTTTAAAAATTACCTCATTTAATTCCAAGATTTAGTATAAAGCTATGGTAATCAAGCAATTGATATTTTTGAAAATATAGATAAATTGGTCAATGGCACATAGTGAAGAGTTGAAATCAAACGTATTTGTTGTCAAAATATGTGAGTACCCAATAAGTAACTTCAAAGATATTATATATCATTATTTGTAAAAATATTGAAATTCAGAATATAACACCACTACATACTAGTTGGATTAATTAACATTATAAACATGATGATATAAATATTGGTGAAGAGATCAAACAAGTAGAGATCTCACACAATACTATTGGTGATAAAAAATGGTACAATCATACTTCAAAATAATTTTACAGTTTCTTTAAAAGGTAAGTCTATACCAACCACGTAAAGCAACCATATATTGCCGTTATCACACTCTCAAGTATTTACTCAAGATTATGAAACCTATGTTCACACAAAGATGTGTAAGATGTATATGCCAATATTCATAACCTCATTTGTAATATTCAAAACTCGAGAAATCACAAATGCCTATCACCAGATAAGTGGAGAAGTTGTGGTGCCTTCTTTCAGTGGAATATATTACTTCGCCATAGTAAGGAACAGCCCTGTGATACAATGAACAATATGAACGAATCTCAAAACAGTCATGCTTGGTAAAAGAAACCATTGAAAAGGAGCTCTGTCTGGGTGCAGTCATTCAAACCTATAATCCCATTTACTGGACAGGTTGAGGCAGGAGGATTTCCTGGGAAACCAGCCTGGGAAAATAGCAAGACTATCTTAACAAAAGGAAAAAGAAGGAGAAAAGAAAAAGAACATAACACTTTATGCTTTATGGATTATGGGGTGGGGAAAAATTGGATTACATGAAGACATGAAGAAACATTGTTTGGTGAAAAACCTGCTCATTTTTTGTTGTTGTTGTTGTGTTTGGTAATATTTTCACAGTTATATATTGTGTTAAAACTGAGCTAAGTTTATACATTTTGTGTAATTTATGCTAGTTCTGTTATAAATCAATAAAATGGAAGAAACATTACAGGTAGAATTACCTAGAAAATATATTTTACTTACAGGCAATGACAATCATTTAGAAAAAATAGTACATGATAATTTTTAAAACATAAAAGTATGTGAAGTGTGAGAACATCATGCTAAGCAAAATTAGCCAATCCCACAAAACCAAACGCCAAATGTTTTCTCTCATATGCAGATGCTAATTCACAATAAGGTGGGGAGGGGCACTAGGGAAGAATAGTGTAGAGGGAAGTGATGGGAGGGAGAGGGATGGGATGTGGGGATGGGAAAGATAGTAGGATGAAACAGGCATTATTACTTTATGTATATATGTGACTACATGACCAATCTGTGCAACATGTACACTAAGAAAAATGAGGAATTATATCCCATCTATATATGATATATAAGAGTACATAAATGCATTCTACTCTCAAATTAAAAAAAAATTCAGTGAAAGAAAGTGTTAGCTCTGAAATCAACAACTTGTGTACATGGTAATGATCATTGATTACTGCAGTCTTCAGTAATCTATCTGTATACTATAAACATGGGAAGTGGGTCTGGGAGTTTTTCATTGAACTGAAGACAAATTTTTATTTTCATATCAAAAAAGTATAATTTGGAGTATTTAAGGAAATCTATAGCTTTATTATTTCCATTGACCTGATATATGCACTTCAAGATTTGTGTTAAATTATTTGAAAACAACAAATAAAAATAAAAGTATCATTCTGAAAGGAAAAAAAGTATACGAAAATTAGTGCATTGTAGACTTATAGATCATTTGTATTTTTCTTGCAAAAATACAATAACATTTTTGTATTTTCACTGTAATTGAGATATTAATAACATTTTATGTAAAATTATTTCAACTAAAAAAGAACATTTTGAAAATTTGATTAAATATTTTAATGCATTATTCATTATATTTTCATTAAAAAAATAAAACAACTTTCTACTAAAAGGCAAAATAAGACTACTAAGTGGGTAATAAATGGATTTAGTTACTTAATATGGAGGTGTGATATAATCAAAATCAAATTTTCATTAACACTTTCTTATAAGACATATTATATAATATAAATAATATAAAATTATAATTTTCATAAATACGAGTAAATATGTATTTTAATCAGACAAATTTAGCTGTCTAGAAATTCAAGTTGGAAAAAGTGAAATGAAAAGTCATTAAGATAATATGAGAGCAAACTTCTAACTGGCTAATGGTATCTAGGAAGGAGTAGTCAACAGTAAAATGACTGGAATTCAGGATTCTTAAGAGAAGAGTACAGGTAAAATTTGGGTACACAGAAATAATTATGAAGATTGGTGGGTGGTAGCAAAAAAAGAAAAAGAATATACCCACATCCAAAAGACATTATGGAAAATAAAACATTTTTTATTTGACAGAAGCCAATTTGATAAGACATATTGTAACAATCACCTTAATTTTTCATCATTTTATGAGTACATTTAAAATCCTCTTTTCTAACTACTTTTCAATACACATGAATTATTATTAACCATATTCACTCCACTGTGCCAAAGAATGCAAGACCTTTCTTCTCCTTTTTGTCACATTGTACCTGTTGACTAATTTCCCCTTTCTCCATCCTTCCTGCCCTTCCTAGCCTGTAGTAACCAACATTCCAGCTTTTCAGATTCTGATCCCTAGTCGCATATGAATAAGATTATATAGTGGTTTTTTTATTCTGTTTCTGACTTATTTCCCTTAATGAATGACTTCTAAGTCCATTCATGAGAGAGAGAGAGAGAGAGAGAGAGACAGAGAGAGAGAGACAGAGAGAGAGAGACAGAGAGAGAGAGGGATTTAATCTTTTCTTATGATGAAATAGTAACAAATTATGTACATATACTATGTTTTCTTTATCCATGTATCCACTGACATTTAGGTTGAATGGACATCCTGACTATTGTGAATAGTGCAACCATAAACTTGGGAATATAGATTATATTTTTGAGATACTAATTTCATTTCCATACATATCCAGTAGTAAGATTATGGATTTCATACTCGCACTATTGTTAGGTTTTTGAGAGACAGCCATAGTGGTTTCCAAATTAGCTATATTATATGTTTTTGTGAATTTAGAAAAAGGACATCTCATAAATTTTATTTTCTGTAACTTTGATAGGAAGAATAATGGAAAAAAATGAATGCATGTAATTCAAATCCTAAACTATTTGCTTATTTGTAACAAAATACACTCAATTCTCAAAAAAAATACACTTCAAATAGTTTTCCTACAGCAAATTATTAATGCTGATATTTATTATAAAAGATTTGGTAGGACCTAAAATACCATGAGCCTATAAAGCCTTGTGGAATAAAAATTTAAACTTCAAGTTATACTAATTTTATAATGTTTGCTTTTTCAATGCAGTGATGTTATAACATGATATAATTGTAGTTCCTTCAAAATAATTATAATTTCACATTAATCCCTTTATAGCATAAATGTGGTATTTAGTGCCACTTTATTCTTGAGGGAAAAAATCCATTATGTAAGTATCTACCAAACTAGCTTAATAGGGTCATTCATGTGTGATGTGGAAAGTAATTGTATGCTACACTGAGTTTAAACAAATGTTATTTTTAGCCTCCCTTATTATACACCCCACATAAATATATCTCACTGAATTTTTTAGACAATGTTCAAAATAATCACAAAAGATCGCTTATTCCTGATTATAACATCTTTGGAAAAGTGCAGGCTATGTCATATTTCATTGTAGTTTAAAGTCTCTGTTCAGTTAACTATTAATACAAGGGTTAGCTGACTTGTCAATAATCAAACCTGAGTAGGAACAAGAAACCAATTTTGCAAATGATCTTTTGTTGTTGTTTTTCTTTTTTTCCTTGAAGACTTTTGGTCATCTTTACCTGAGTGGACTTGGAAGATAACTCTGAATATCTAAATATTATTATAATGTCAATAATTTCTGTTGTAATTACTGGCTTTTGATCTTATCTTGTTCTAAGATAGACTATATGCAAGAAGGCAAAATATAAATACAGGTAAAACCACAGATGATCCTTTCAGGCAATCCAGTTTATAAATAATGTATTTATTCAACTATCTACTGGTACTTTTGGAAGAAAGTGAACATTTTTGTAAAGAGTGTTGTTGATGTTCGTAGACGCTTAATAATTAGGAAAGAAAAATTTAACAAAAAGCAGCACTACAGTAAAAGGAGGTTATAGTGAATTACATATGTGTGTTGTATACTTTTTTAGCTTGTTACATTTCTTTACTTATATACTTCTTTTTTTCTATGTTCAAAAAACATAGGTCTAAAGTAGTAATAATTCTGAAGGATCTAAAAGAGCAAAGGCTAGTATTTGTATCATTACTTCCCTGAGTTCTAGAGCAGTATAAAATGCAACTAGTTTCTTAAATATTTACTTTATTATCATGATTACTGCTTCAAAGTTCCAGGGAAAGTTTTTAGTTGTAAAGTTCCAGTTACTTTAAGACACATCAGCATAATTTGCTAGCAATTTAATTTAACATAAGAAGCAATGACACTCTGCATTTCTTGGAATTTAAATTATGTTTCATCTAGAAACAACAAGACTCTAAATCTGAATCTGTTCAATTAGGGCTAATGTGATATAATGACAAAATTAGTCCAGAAGATGTTCAAAGTTTTAGAAATAAATCATGGTAGAAAGAGTTTCAGACTTAAGAATACCAATTCATCCTTTGAATCTACTTTAAAAGCAAATACAAGCAAAATCATGCTCTTGGTAAATGAACACTAACTCAGGTCACAGATACATTTCCCAAGGAGAAAAATAATTAGTAATGTAAGCGGTGTGGCTAACTTTATGTTTAAATATCCGTTTTCTAAGTGCTGATAATCAAATGAAGTACAAGGTGAAAACACTGCTTTAAGACTTAACAGTAACAATAATCTGCATGTAATTTAAATTTCAAGGAAACAAAATAATAGTTAAAGCTTTGATAATGAACTTCTTAATTTAATGGTCTGAAACTTTACCTCATGAGTAAATAAACAGATGTTTTGAAAGTTTATGTGTTATTATTTTCCATTTTTATTTGTTCTAATTAGTTATACATGGCTGTAGAATGCATTTTGACACATCATACATAAATGTAGAATAACTTCTCATTCTTTTAGTTGTACATGGTTAGAATTAAAATGGTCATTTAATCACATACATATAGGGTACTAATGTCTGATTTATTCTATTATCCTTCTTATTCTCATTCCCCATTCTCCCTTTACTCCCCAATATCTAATGCAAAGTACCTCTATTCTTCCCTAGCCTCAAACCCTCCTTATTGTGAATTAGCAACAGCATAACAGAGAAAATATTTTCCTTTGGTTCTTTGGAATTGGCTTATTTTGCTTAGCATGATATTTTCTAGTTCCATCCAGTTACCAACAAATGCCATAATTTCACTCTTCTTTATGGTTGAGTAATATTCCATTTTGCACATATGCCAAATTGTCTTTATCCATTCATCTGTTGAAGGGCACTTAGGTTGGTTCCATGGTTTAGTTATTGTGAATTGAGCTGCTACACATATTGATGTGGCTGTGTCACTGTAATATGCTGTTTTTTAAATCCTTTGGGTATAAACTGAGGAGTGGGATAACTGTGTTAAATGGTGGTCCCATTCCAAGTTTTCTAAGGAATCCCTATACTCCTTTCCTTCGTGGTCGCTCAAACTTGCATTCTATCAGCAATGTATGAGTGTACCTTTTTCCTCCACATCTTTGCCAACACTTATTATTGCTTGTATTCTTGATAATTGCCATTCTGACTGGAGTGAGATGAAATCTCAGTGTAGTTTTTATTTGCATTTCTCTAATTGCTGGAGATGTTGAATTTTTTTTTTCATATATTTGTCGATCAATTATATTTCTTATTCTGTGAAGTGTGTGTTCAGTTTCTTAGGATACTTATTGATTGGGTTATTTGTTTTCTTGGTATTAGATTTTTTGAGTTCTTTATACATCCAGGAGATTAATGCTCTACCTGAGGTGTATGTGGTAAAGATTTTCTTCAATTCTGTAGGCTTTCTCGTCACATTACTGATTGTTTCCCTTGCTGTGAAGAAGCTTTTTAGTTCGACTCCATCCCATTTATTGATTTTTGGTTTTACTTCTTGTGCTTTATAAATCTTGTTGATAAAGTCCATTTCTAAGCCAAACTGGTGGTGATTTTGGCCTGCTTTTTTTTTTCTATTAGATGCAGGGTCTCTCTTCTAGTGCCTAAGCCCTTGATTCACTTTGACTTGAGTTTTGTGCAGGGTGAGAGATAGGGATTTAATTTTATTTTGCTATATATGGATTTCCAGTTCTCTCAGCACCATTTGTTGAAGGAGCTAGCTTTTCTCCAGTCAATGCTTTTGGTGTTGTTTAGTATGAGATAACTGCCTTTGTGAGAGTTTGTCCCTGTGTCTTCTGTGTGTCTGTTTTGGTGCCAGTACCATGCCATTTTTATTACTACGGCTCTGTAGTATAATTTAAGTTCTGGTACTGGGATCCCTCCTGCTTCACTGTACTTATTCTGACCATTGAAATGTACAGGGAAGCATTTCTCTGGTGAGCAAACTCCTGGGGAGTAAGAGGCACTCTGTTTTCCACATTAAGAATGACCAGCAGTTTCTCCTTCAGGCTAGTAAGATAACCATACAGGTGTGCTATCTAGTTTCTATGGTGATGTCTTTGGAGAAAAGGACTCTGTGTTTTAATTAGCTTGTGCTTGATCTCAGTTATCTAGCACTTGGGATTAAAGGCATACTGAATCTTAATGGAGTCATGGTACTAATGAGCTATGTAACTTTTGAGATAAATAAACGTGGCTGCTTGGAGGAGCGACCACTTCTTTTTTTTTGCCTCTGCATTTTGTCTTTGTGTCTCCTTTGATTTTATTTACACTGCACTCTTCTTGCTAAAGACTTCTTTGGCTATACCGGGGTCTTTTATTTTTCCAAATGAATTTTATGTTTGCTTTTTCTATTTCTATGAGGCATGCTGTTGGGATTTTAAAATGCTCAATAAATGTAACATGCAGTCTCATGAACTATCTAATACTAAATTCAATGCAATGTTCTTTCTTGTCTGAATTTTCTCTCTTATTTAACTATAACTAAGTAGATAATCACAATATTTACTCTCCTCTCTGACCTGAACTACCTTTCCATTTCCTCTTATTATCACTTTTCAAAACTACCATGATCACAAGTAATATAGCTTCTATATATTCCCAAATATTTTCTCTAGTTGCTTAAAAGAAAAAACTATTTTTTTTTCTTTGCAGAATTCTATGTAGGGAGGTTCATTTCCAGCTACTTATCTATGTACTAGCTTGACCCTAAATGTTGCTTTGAAATCTTTTATTCTTGCTAACTGTGTTTCATTTTTGTCAATTTTACTTGATGTTCTTCCTCTTCAAACTGCCTACATCAGCTTCATTCTAAGGAGAAAATTCATCCTGGATATCATTGAGATAAATAATACTCATCCAGTAAGAACTCCCTGAACTTCTTCCCACGACCTCTAAATTTACATATCTCTCTCTCTATGTTTATAACTGTATAAGTCTTTTTTTTTCATCAAAATTGGGAAACTGCCTACTAGACTGCCTTTTGTATTCTTTATTTTTTCCAAAGGAGATCAAATTTTGAAACTTTACTTATAAATAAAATTAAAGAATACTGTGCCACATAAAAGTACTATGTCAGCATGAAATAAAAGTACCTGGAAATAAAAAGTCTGAGATTTTAAGCATTCTACACAGGAATTTAAATTCAAAAAACCCACTATTTTAACTATATTAACATGGTTCTAGTTGAATCCTCAGTCCCACAAAATCAGAGGCTATAATAGACCTATGGTAGAGGGAGGTGAAGTAAGGGAACGATCAATGGGTCAGATATACACATCTGTAATCTCCCCAATAGCTTTACATATTTGTTTAAACTAAGTTTTTACATTTGTGGACTGCCACAGTCCGGCTGCAGCAAAATAACCACTGGGGGGGGAGGGGGGGGTGACGAACAACTTGTGTACAGTGATACAGCAGGAGTGGGAGCTGTTTATTGTAGGACAGGAGGGGTATATATACATTCCACACAGCTTATCTTAATTAACATAAAATAGATACAGCAGTCAACCAATAAGGAATCTCCACACTTAATGGCTCACTGGCGTTACTTCACAAACCACTCCCTCTGGCAAAATGCCAGGCGCCATCCAGACTTGTTTACAGACTGTAACAGTAGACCAGTACATGTTCATAGTACCATTAAATAAAAGTTATTTTTAAAAAATTTCTTTAGTTTTCACTTAATTTCCTTTTTATGTTACAAATCCCATTGAGGGTAATACATAATATTTAGTTGATAATCTCTCCAAGCCTCTCTTGGCACTAATAATTTCCAAGACCTTTGTTTTTGTTGACCTTGGTAGTTTTATGGAATAGTGGTCTGTACCTGAAAAAAATTTGTCTGATCCCTGTTCATATTTAGAATGTAGTTTTGTGAATGGAGTCCATTCCAGATTTTGAAAACATTAGAAAGTTTTTAGAAATATATACCTAACATTTAGCTTTTATTATTTTTTTATTTTTATTGGTTGCTCAAAACATTACAATGATCTTTACATATCATATATCATACATTTGATTCAAGTGGGGTATGAATTATTATTTTTCCCACGTGTACAGATTGCAGGATCACATTGGTTATACAGTCATGTTTATACATACTGCCATACTAGTGTCTCTTGTATTCTGCTGCTTAGGTATTTAGGGTCCTCTAGATCCCCCTAACTGGGATGTCAAATGACTCACCAGATTTTCAGAACCCTTAGAAGTATCATTATTCCTCAAATTTTAACTGATTTTAGAGGGCAAGTCTGGAAATATTGGCTTTTTTCTCCTTAGCCCTTTTACTTGACTTTATAGTCTCTTGGTTTTGGTTTCAAATATCTAACAGGACAGTTTCACCAGTATTAAAGTGTGAGTAATTAGTTATACTTTAATGTCTATAATTTTATATAGCCCCTATTGTTTAATTAGGGCCAATATCAGTATTGGGAATTAGTATTATATTCTCTCTGTTGTGTAGGTGATGGCTTATTGTCTTAACTTGAGTTGTTGTGTTAGTGGCATGTTTGCAAAATACTAACAGGCAATAAAGTTCTACAAGGAAAATACAAAAATGAAATTAACAAGAGGAACACTGTTAGTGACTGAAAAATTTATCTGAGACATGAATGCATCCCATTAATATGCCAAAACCTTTAGGTACTCAAAGCAAACAGATGTAAGCTATGATTTAAAAAAGATTGTGGCCCTTTATGCCAGATACACAATGTATGAAAGACAGGATTAGACCCACATGAGATTTCATTTTATAAAATTTTACATAATATTTAGATAAGGTTTGAAAATTCAGTTCTCATATGTACACATATCTTTTAGTCATATATATATGTCAACTCCCTTATAATAAGCTGAAATAATAGTTGCTTAGTTAACCAGTTGTGGGGATATCATTAAAGAGATTTTAAAATAGGCACAAACCCTACTTTTTGAACTTTGTTTCGCTAAGAACCAGAAAAAAATATCTTAATAGATAAGCCTAACAATGTTTTGAGAAACCCGATTGTTAAAACTACAGAATTACATTGTTCTATATCAGTGCATTAAAATTTGATCTTAGTAAACTGTAATACTTGTTGTCAACGAAATCATATATAAACTTTTTGAGAGTCATCTTTCATAAACCTCTGTAACTTTGTTCAACTTGTTTACACTACAAGATAAACAAAATATATTTTCATTCTTATATCTCTTAACTTTACATTCTGAAAGTGTTTTATTCAGGGTTTTTTTTCTGCTCTGATGAAAAGACCTGACAGGAATAATTAGAGATGAGAAAACTTTTATTTGGAGGCTTACAGTTTCAAGAGTTTCAGTTCATAGAGAGCTAGCTCCATTCCTGGGAGATGTAGGTGAGGCAGGACATTGTGGCAGAAGGTAAGTGACTCACAGGATTATTAGGAAAGAGAAAGAGAGACTCCACAAAATATATACTACAAAAATATATACTACAAAGATAATTCCCAATGCCCACCTTTTCCAGCAACACCCTACCTTTCTTCAGTTATCACTTAGTTCGTCCCCATCAGGTGATTAATTCACTGATTGTGTTAAGGCTATCATAACTCAATATTTTACCTCTGAATATTATTTCATTGCTGCACACATAAGCTTTTGGAAAATATATCACAACCAAACCATAAGAGAAACACTCCTTATGAGATTTCTAAACATATTATTAAACATATTAAACATACTATTCATTTTTGTAAGATGAAATACTTTGCTTTTTACATTACTTAAATCAAAACACAGCTGAAATATTTATACTCTTTTTATATAAAATTAAACCTGTTAGAGGTGGGTGTGGTCGTCCACACTTGTAAACCCAATGTCTTGGGAGGCTAAGGCTGGAGGTTTGTAAGGTCAAAGCCAGCCTCAGCAACTTACTTAGGCCCCAAGCAAATAAGTGACACTCTGTCTCAAAATGAAAAATAACCAAAGGGCTGGGGATATGACTCAGTGATTAAGCATCCCTAGGTTCAACCCATGGTATAAAAAAAGGGAATTATATCTGTTAGAATTTTAACTCTTAATAACCTTGCTTACTTTTAGTGAAGACCTAGAAACAAAGCAGTCTAAAACTGTTTTTTTGGTTGTTGTTTACAGACAACTTATAATAAACATTTAATATACCTGAATATATTGCCTTAAAGATTTCATAATTCAAGAGTACCTGAATTTATATTTAGTAGTTGCTGTTTTAGTATTTTAACTTTGCAAAATAATCAGATGTCTTTTAACAAACACGCATGAAGATTAATCCCATATAAGTTAAATCTCATTTACTCATTTCTAACCAAAGTTCCTAGAGAAAATGAGGTATCAGACAAATATAGTAAACATTATAAGTCAGTCACCCCTGAATTTAAAGAAAAATTCTTTAAATCAATGGATTGAACTTTAAACATTTTAAAGAAATCAACACTTTCTTGCCTTACCAATCACATAGAATAGCATTTGGGTTACTGATTTTAAAGATAACTACTCTTACCAATGTAAATTAACCCTTTTTGTTAAAGCTTTATTTAAGTACCATGAACTGAAAAGGCATTTGGAGCTGTTAATTAAATTTATGATTACTCTTACCTATAAGCCAATTGATGTCATGCATGTGATA
This sequence comes from Ictidomys tridecemlineatus, assembly GCF_052094955.1. Lineage (NCBI taxonomy): Eukaryota > Metazoa > Chordata > Mammalia > Rodentia > Sciuridae > Ictidomys > Ictidomys tridecemlineatus. The sequence continues at coordinate 59,214,729 of NC_135484.1, read as the reverse complement.
TATGGATGCAAACATGTAAATACAACATACAATACACATGAATGAATATATATTTATATATACAGAAAACAATATCTTGAAGCTTTTTATCAGGCATCAGATTCCAGCAGGTATAAGACAGCAGCTACAAAAGTCTAGATTAGATTTAATCCTTGGGAAATTAAAGTAGAGCCCCTCACAGATCTTTACATTATGACTCAAACATAGGGCTGGCCTCCACACTTGGAAATACTAGGCATAGAGTCTGTCAGTCATGGTGGACACTGAAATCAAAGGTTCAGGTGGCCACTTTCTCTCCATTGGTATCAAATTCATCCCCACCATCACCACTGTTAAACTCTAGTTAAAACAACACTGATGGAAAAATATTAATTTAGGTATACAGGACAAAAGGGAAATTCACCATGAAAACTGAGTTAAAAAGAGAAGGTTTTTCTTTAAAATGAAATAGCCATAGATAGTCTTGTAAAAGAACAACTATTTTCAGACTATAATTCACTTTTGGATCAGAGCCAATTCTTTCACTTTGTCTCAGCATTTCTGCAAAATCCTAGAGTTCAAGAAAGCTTTATAGCAGTTTAGATTTTAAAATGACACCTTCTCCCCCTGCCCCCTTGGTCTTAAATCACTTTGGGCATTAGCTCATGCAAATCTAGCTGTAAGATGGTGTTATAGTTTCTTTCCCTTAGGTTGTCTATTCCCATCCTCCAAATGATATTTTGGTCAAACTTGAATATGGAAAAACAGTAGACATTTCTTTCCAGGACTTGAGAATCAAAGGGATCTAAGTATAGGAGTGTGCTATATGATGGATTACCCATCTGAAAGACATGGGGGAAGAAGGCATCCCTTGGCATTCCTCCTATTATCTGAACCAGATTAAGTCGTTGCTTAATCTCCTGTGGACCTTAAAGTCATTGGTGACCACTCTTGATGCCTGCCTGCTGGTTGGATAAGTTGTTCTTATTAATGAAAAGTAGTTAGAGCTTCCTGTGATCCTCAGCATGAGAGCAATCACATATTGAGGCCTGTTGGTTGAATTAGTCACTCTTAACCAATGCATGACTTGAAGTCCCTTTTTATTGTGTCATTTCTTTCTTAAAAGGAGAAACCCTATGTTTTCTATACTGTGTTTACCCTCCAATATGGAGGCACTACAGATGGGACTGTGTGTCCTGGAGCAGCTCAAGTTATTGTACTAAGGGAGGCACTGAAGATGGGACTCTTGTGTTGTGGAGCAACTCAGTTATTGTACTAAGGGAGAGACATTTTCCCAAAGTTGTGTTCCCTGGACAACTTTTTACTCTTTCTTCATTTCATATCTTTGCCATCATACTCTTACTTAGAGACAATAAATTTCTGTTCTTTTGTTGTAAATATTTGACCTTAAATTGTCTGAGTGTTTGTTCAAATTGTACTTTATTTTTAATTTTGGTTTGTTTGATGGGTTTTAAAACAATCCAGAGAGCTGGGTACAGTGATGCACGCCATAATCCCAGCATCTGGGGAGGCTGTGAAGGAAGATTGTGAATTCAAGCCAAGCTGCAGGGTTTATCTAGGCCCTAAGCAACCTAGCAAGACCCTGGCTCTTAAAAAAAAAAAAAAAGAAAAGAAAGAAAGAAAAAGAAAAGAAAAGAAAAGAAAAAAATTCACATATAAAAAGGGCTGAGGATGTGCCTCAATGGTTAAGAACTCCTGGGTTCAATCCCTGGTACCAAAAAAAAAAAAGTATTCAGTGGAAAACTGACAGGGTTTGGAATCTTAGGGAATGGGACCTTCCTTATGGGGTGGGAGCCTACTAGAGAGAGCATGGGGTTTGGTCCTAAAAGGCATTCAAAGTCTTGAAAATTTCCAAGTAGCTTATTTATGGGTTCTATTGAAACAATTGGGGTTGAGAAGGGTATAAGAAAGTTGGCTCTACATGGTTTTTGTGTTTACATGAGAGAGAGAGAGAGAGAGAGAGAGAGAGAGAGAGAGAGAGAGAGAGAGAGAGACTGCTTGGCTCATGCTTTAGGAATTAATGGATCACCTCTTTCCCAAAGACCTCTGACCAGACTAATTTGTTTCAGGATTCAAGATACATTGGGTAGGGTGTCCTCCACCACTGGACTAAGTCAGTTTAAAAGTAAAAAAAAAAAAAAAGAAGCAGGTGCTTAAACACATCTGTTGAACTGGTTCAAGCTCCATGGAAAAAACTTAAAACAGAGATTGACCAATAGTTTTCATCAGGAAAGAAGGGGATTGAACAAGCTTCCTCTAATAAGCCTGTCACCTGTGCCCTTAGATTTGTGGTCATGCTATCCAGTTTCAACTAGCTGACAGGTGCCTAGTATTTTTTTTTTAGAGTTTTAGAAAAGAAGGTATAGTTTTGTTGCTCTGTTTCACTTACTCTTCTAAAACTTCCCTTCCTGGTCTCCAAAAGATGAAGCCAGAGTTTTAAAAAGAAACTCAACTCCCCAATTCTGCTGGTGGTTGGGGTGTTGTGTAAGGTTCTTCAGCTGAGAAATGTTGCAGTAGATCCCAGCAGTTCACCATCAGTTTCGTCGTCTTACCACGTTCTTGACTTTTAAATTTGAAGAATAATATCCACAGACTAGGATGGGTGAGTGTAAGAGTAGAATTTATTGAAGAATTAAAAAGAGGAATAAAACTATTGTGCAAGAGGTAAAGCCATAGCAAGTTTTCTCTGAGTGTGCCAGTCTGTAGGTCCAAACTTAGGCTAATTAGTGTTTGAAAAAAGAACCCATGTTATTGGTCCAAACTTATGCTAAATAGGGTTTGAAAAAAGGACCAAAGCTATTATTCAACAATTGAGTTTCAACTACCCTTCAGGTCTGCCCTACTTCCATTTTCAACTCACAGATCAGGAAACAGGAGGTTTAGGTCTTCCAGTGGTTTATGCTCATAGGTTCTGGGCTATAGCTATGCCTGTAGTGGGCTTCTGCAGCAGGAGTCCATACTGTTCCCAGACCTGGCCACAAAGGATGGCAGGTTGGTACACTTTGGCTCACAGCACCTCAAGCTGGATAAACTTGCATGGAAGGCTTCCCAAGAGCATAGGCAGGGCTTGCTGCCCACACTCCATCCCACCCTGTGCCCACTTCACTGCTCCACCACCCTTCTGCTGCTTCTTGTTGAGACCAGTAGGCTGGCTGCAAGCTTGATGGCCCAAAACCCTGTCAATATTAACCTTAGTTATCTGGCCGACACAGTGTAAGTATTCTCTTTAAAATTAATTGTTCTGCCCCAAGTTCAGGACTCTTCAGAAGGAAGCCTTCATTCACAGTCCATTCTTTAAGAGTAGGAAATTATGTTTCTTCTCCTTTAAGGTAGAGTAGCTACATAAATTTGGGATTATTCTGCATGGAAATTTATCTATTCTCCCTCATTTATATGTGTATAGGCATATGTATGTATTTACATATGTATGTATTCAAACAATTAACTATGTCACTAAAATATCATGATGTTGCTTCCATCTTCTGATCATTTAAAGAGATCCTATAAACACATGTGTGCAGAATTCTGTGTGGACATGAGTTTTTAAGTCAACTCAGTAATAACCTAGAAAATTGAGATAATGATGTGCTCTCTAAAGCAAAATGTCATTCATTACCAAGATACTTTCTATAAGAATTTGAAAGTTTAAACAGGTCTAAAAATATTTTCCCCCCTGGAGGCAATACCTGAATTTTTCTAAGTGAAAAGATGGAGAGAACCAGAGAACCAAGCAATGCCTCTAATAAATTATAAGTGAAAAGATGCAGAAAAAATGGTGCTGGAACAGAGAAGAAGTTAATAGTAGTTGTAGAGAAAGTTCATTTTCAGACAACCAAGGAAAAACAGATGGATTTATAATATTTCCTTCTTATAGGAAAAATTTATAGGTTTTCTACTATTTCTCCTTTATAGCAATAAAATAGTGAATTTTAGGTTTATTAAATACTACTACTCACACTAGTGGATGTACCAAATAGATTTGTAATATCTCAAAACCTTTGTTCAATCCACTAAAATTCACTGCATTTTTACAAAGTATCAAAAGAGGTTACAAAGGATAAATCAAACAGTTTTTTTCCAACTTCATATCAATATGCCAAACCACAAAATATTTTAAAGATCATCAAGGACAAATAATATAGTAATAACTGTTCACACCAATTTATGTATAACTGTTAACATCAGTTATTTATTAACCTTAATTATTTATAAAAGTTATAATTTATACTGCTACTTTTTATTTTTATAACTCAATTTTAAGACAACTATAAATTGGAGTATATTAATTATTTTGTCTGTTTTAGTTAACATATTTCCTCATACATCATAAACTGATGTGTATGCAATAAGCACAATTTTTATGTTTCCCCTTGGTTTTTAAGCATCCATCAGTCATCTGATATGCTAGTGCTGTTATGGATACATGTTGCTGATAGATAAGGATATGATCATCAGGAAGTACTGTGTATAACTGTATATATTACTGTTTATTTAAAAGTCAGTTAGCATTTTTGTTACAATTGCCATTATTTAAGGATTTAATTTACACTAGCCTGGAACTTTGTGTTCAAATTCTCCAGGAATACATTGAACTATTTACTGACAAATTCACTTCAGTCACATTCAAGACAAAGAAAAAGAGTAATATGGCACACAATGCCTTATTCATCACAAGTTATTTAAAGGTCTACCTCACAACATGAAGATGGTAAATCATTTAAAATAACTCAGCCAGTTCCGTCACACAATATAGAAAACAAGCAGAATTATATGGATATTATCAAAGATGAAAAGGAATAAGATAGAGTCAAAAAGAAAAAAATAAAGAAGGGAGATAAAGCTTTAAAAAAGTGGGAAAAAGAAAGATCACCTCCTAAGTAACCTTTAATAACAGTATGGGGTAAAGCTGAGAATGACGGCTTTCTCATTTCCTCCAGTGTAATCTCTCTATTTAAAGTTCACCACACTTCATGTGAATAATGTATGTGGACTGACATTCCAGGATAGGAAGAAATAACATGAGACATCATTTAATAAGCTTTAAGTGAACAATACCGTTAACTAATGTATTCGAGAAGGAGAAGCCTAGTCCATCAAATCAGGCCACAGTATGATTAAAGTTTTTAAAATACCAGTCTGGAGATTAAAGAACCACTTATTCACCATTTTACTTGTGAGTATGACAAAATATAAAATATCATCAAATGTCCATTTTTTCCATTTTAATTATTATGAAAATGCTTAAGTCTAAGTTCAATACATGAGGCAAATCTACCTCACTTATAGAAATTCTTAAATTGATGATTTATGACATTTTCTGTTATTAACAGGATTGTTAATAATATGAAAGACTGTAGCAAAGTAGTGCTGCAACGCAGCACTCATATATTAAGTATTGTAAAGTAACATGACTACTTAGCACAGATAAACTTTCAAAATAATGGAAGTACCAACATAAATTACACTTCCCAACACATGCAAACTTAATACGTGAGTTTTATATTAAACTTTCCCTTAAATCCTTGAACCATGTACTTCAAATTATCTGTGAGTCAGTCAGCTTTCTATTTCCACTGAAAAATAAACTATCATTTGTATTATGATGGTATTTGTTCTACCTATAAGTTTAAAGAAAGTTAAAAGTTTCACAGTACTTATTCTTCTAATATATAAATGCATAAAAATTCAACCATTTATTTAAGTAATTTATATCTATAATATTCCATTGTTTCCTGAACAGATAGCTTTTTTATCTTTAATTGATAAGTTTTGTTTGTCATCTTTTTAAATCTATTATTTTAAAAATCCTTGTAGTGAGTTCACATGAACCCTTCGGGTACAGGCATTTTCCTAATTTCATGCAAGTATATATGATACTTTGCAGGTGAGAACTTATCATAGTACTATCATTCTTTTTCTCTTCAACCAAAAAAAAAAAACCTTTTGTTTTTAAGTAATTATATATCCAGAAATTACATGATTAGTGTCACCTTGACAAAACTCAGATGTTTAAAATAAATTATTGGAAACAAATATCTTAAAAAGAACATTCAATATCAATTTAAGACAAAGTGTTTCAGTAATTTTGTTTTACACGCAACATACATATATAAAATTTTGAAATTTGTTTTTTGCAATTTTAAGACAAACCTTTATTATTTTTTAAAAGAAATGATATTTAGGCTGACCCCTAGCACTTTTTAAATATTAATTTATTTAAAAATTTTCACATTTTTCTATATTTTATGATTAACTTCTCTGGCCCTGTGCAACCTCTGAACATTGTTATATCTGAGGCTTCCAGTGATTCTATCCATATTTCCTGATAATTTCCTTACCTACATTTGATGATTACACTTAAATACATATGTGTACATATGTGGGGTGCTTTTCAGATTGTGAGAAACTTTCTGGTCTCTTCAGCCTCTCTGTTCTGGTCCTCTGCCCTTTAGATTCTGGCCAGATGAATAGACTCAGCACTATTTCCACTGCTCAGGGTGCCCACAGGGTTGCCTGGATTGCATTTCCTGAAGAGGGTCTGGAAACTTTTCAGAGCAGCAAACTGGGGTAAGTTTATGTTTTGAGAGAGTTATTTTCCACTTTTTAGGAATCACTGCATATCATGTCTTGTTGTCCTCTGCTTGAAAACTGTTGTTTTATATATTTTATCAATTTTGACTTGTTTCTGGAACGAGAGAAATTTCCAGTCCCCTGTTGACTTCAACTTTTATTAAATCTGAACAATTGAAATGCTTTTCAAAATAAATTTATTAAACTCATAGTAACTTTATAAAAGTAATACAGTGGAATATGTTATTTATTAGGAAAAATATCTATATTTTAGGAAATTTTCATGAGAGATTTTATCAGAATGCTTTGTTGCCCTGTGCCAAAAGAATTCAGTAGTAGATGCATAAATTATTTTCTAGTTGATCTAATAATTTCTAATTATAATATAAAAATGTCAAGGTAATAAACTTTTATATAATTTGAATGATATCCTTACTTTTTGATACTCATAAGTGATAAAATGATACTCAGCAATACCAGTGGAAAAAAATATTCAATTTTTAAGAACTGAATCCTATAATAATTGAATAACATGCTATTTAATTATTATCTTTTTCTGTGTATGTGGTACTGGGGATTGAACCAAGGGCTTTGTGTATGTGAGGTAAATACTCTACCAACTGAAGTATATCCTCAGCCCAATTATTATTTTATTAGTATTTTTTTGCGTACAAAACATTTTAACATTTTATTTTGTCCTTGAATTACAAAAACTGAAATGATGTATCTCTCACATTTGACTTGCTTCACTAAGCCATACCTCAAAATTTGTGTATTAAGCTTTCTATAAACACCTAATTTATTAACACAATAATGTATTAAACACAGAATATATTAACACACAAAAAGTGATTAATGGCTATCCTTTAATAAATATATTTGTTAATTTGTATGTGTTTTCTCTGAATCACCAGAGTGTCAGTAATTTACATTTTAAAGTTTTTATTTCATAAGGAAAACAAACCATGTACTGATTTATTCTGAGGACTTAATAAATATTCTTGAGAACATTATTATGAGAGAGATCAATTCAAGATTATGACTACTGATACAATTTAAGAATTTTGATTTCACTAGCTATGGAATTCTAGAAGTCTCTTGGAATAGCAATTGGATTTACATTATTAGAATATTAAACCCAATTACATAGTTTTTATATGCTACTGGACAGAAGACAAAGAAAATTAGGAAGTTTCAAAGAAAAGATTATGTATCTGAATTTAGTCAATTATAATTTAAGCAGAGTTAACAGGAAATTTTAAGTAATATCCCCTTTGAAATTACACATTTAATCCAAGATAGCAAATGGCAAATATTAGGTTAATGAGTAAAGCAAAATGATATTTTGATTCTAATATTTTCTGTAAAAGGAGGAAAAGAAAATTCAATCATTCTATAGTTTATCAATCCACAATGATTTTTTTACATTAAAGTATTTCCTCATAAATGCTGTACATCTGTTATTATTTTTATTGAGAGTGATAAGGGAAAGAATGTGTATTGTCTGCTTAGATTCTAAAATATGTTTGCACAACATATTATATCATGGGAAATATTATATTTAGGATATATGCTCACAATTTTATTGCTATTATATGGCTTCTTATTCACAAAACTAATATAGTGATGGTGTTACTAAAATCTGGAAGGATAAAAAAGTAGTGATAATATGAAAGAGACAACTTTGATTTAAAACTAATCTTTAAGCTAATAACAAAATTACATAAAGATAGTGTAATAAGTTGGTGTTTTCCCACAGTAAACAAGAAAAATGTCAATATTATGAAAGTGTGAATATTGTGCTAGTTGTCATTTCTTATCAAACAGGCAATTAAGTACTTATGGAACTAACTATAGTATCTGTTCTCTGAATTAAATAATAGATTTAATTATATATTCTATAATTATTTAGTGTTCCTTAAAAATTTCAACCATATTATTTGTTACAATAAAAATTTAAATTGCCCATGTTTGCTGAAACTCAGCACTTGAAGAATTTCTTTCTTATTCCCCAAACCCTTTGTACCTCTGGGAATGTGGACTGAAATAATGAATTTGGCAGATATATCAACATAATTTGGTGACTGCTTAAGGCACAAAATAAGCACTACAAAAGATGGAAGATACAGAAGGAACAGAATAAAATTAATAGAGGAGAGGTGAGTGGATGAATGTTATCTATACAAAGGGAAATGAATTGCAGAATAATAAAGAGGGAGGAAAAGGAGAGCTCCAAATGTTAAAAGAATAAACAGTAAAAATGCAGAAATATCCAAGTCAACTGAATGAACACAGCCTATAACAAACATGAGGAAAACTTAAGAAGCAAATGTATTCTAGCTGACATTATGAAATGGAAAATATTTCTGATAAATCATTTAACTAGTAAAAAGTTACAGGGAAGTGTTAGGTGGAAAGAAACTGTAACAATAAAAAAGATAAACACAATTTAAACATTTTATGAGTTTAATATCTACCTGGTTTAAGCTAATGAGAGTCAATTATCTACTGCATTTAGATGCTTATTACATTATAACTACCACAAAATGGCTTGACTTCTGAAACTGCAGAAGAAGTTGTCTTGTCAAAAATCTTTGTGTTGTATTTACATTTAGAGTAGCCAAAGGCAAGAAAATACAATTTTCATTAAACACACTTTTATCATTTTTTAGAACCCATAATTTGCTCTAAATATGTAAACAGCACAGCTTTTAGTTTAGTTTAGCAAACACTATGCTAACATAAAACTTGAAGGAAGCCTAATGACTAACACAAATGTTCCCTTATTAAAATACTACATATATTAATCATAATATATTGTATAATAATTTTCATAATAGAAAAACTTCCAGTTGTTTCTTTGGCTTCATACATTACATGAGATGCTTTATGTAATATACTTAGTCTTCCTTTTTTATACACTATTAATTGATTTTTTACAGTAAATTGTAATAAAATAAGTATATACTTTCAATTTCTCCATTTTCTATAATTTACAACTTTTTTTAATCCACAGTACCATTTTCATAATATTTCTGATGGTGCACAAATACTTTTAACTTAAGTGAATTGATATCTTAACTTAAATAACACCTTGGATTTCCAAGTTTTGTAGAATAGAAAATCAGCAAGCTTGTTCTTTCCAACTTTGTTCCTTCTCTTCCCTATTTTTAGTTGTATTATTCTCTAAATTTTCAGAGCTTATATTGTTTATATTCTCTTATCACACTTATTCTCATCAAAATATTTTTCTTATTTCTAAAATTACTTAGCACATAACGTGTTAGTGCAGAAAATGCCATATTTGGTGGTTGTGTTTTGTCTTCTACTATTTTATTTTTTTCTGAGATTTAGAATGCATATATACTTTATAGTAGTGGGGAAGTAGAATGTTGAAGGAAGAATAAGAATGAGTAAAAACTATGGGGTCCTAAATTTAAAATTAGGAAATCTGTTTGAATTCATGTGATATTTTCTGAGTTGAATTATTTTATTAGGGGTTTTATTTTTTGTGATGCTATTACAAACTTATCTGTTTTATTTATTTATTTATTTAGCGCTTTTGAAGGGAGTTCTGACACTTCTCCACTTAAGCATTTTCTTATCTGTTTTTCTTACTTCCTGTTACTACTTATAAATTAGACAAGTTGGATTTTTCTGGGCTTTGCTTAAACAAAGATTCCTAGAGAAATGAGTGTCTAAAAGGACTGTACATATTTCTATGTTCCAGAGCTTTGTCTTTTATTTCTAAAATCACAGAAGTAAGACGCTTTGGTGTGTTGTTACACAGTGTGGTAACAAAATATAACATTTATGTACTTATATAGATGACAAAGGAAAAGATTCTGAATGTTTTCACCACAAAGAAATGATTAGTGTTTGAAGATCTGGATATGTTTAAACTTATTAAAACATTACACAATGTATACATATTGAGATGTACAGTTTTTATATTTTTGTATCAGTTACAAAATACATCTAATTTAACCTTCAAAATATGATGCCCAGTTTCTTTAAAATCTGTTCTGTCTCCCATAACACAATCAGTTTGGCAGATTTCTATAGCCAGCTCTGAGCTCAGAAAGTTCCTTTGTTGAAGCTATCAGCACAGGGTGGAGTTTAAAAGCTCAAATGGAAACAGAAAACAATATCCTTCTTTTCAGAAAATAAGCACAGTTGTACTTTCATTTTTATTATCTTTCACTTTTCTTCGGAAAAAGCATTCAGAGTTCCACATTCCAACAAGTAAATTACCATTGTAGGATTAATCATTCAATGTCCACTGCCATCATTAAAAAGCCATTTTGAGAAAGAAGTAGCTTCTTTCTTCTTTGCTGTCTTCTCTCCCTCCCTCCTTCCTTTCTCTCTCACTCCTTCCTTCCTTTGCTACCTCCCTCCTTACTTACTTCAATTATGTTAAATGTTTCTCCAGGAGTAATGTGCTTTTTAAGGAATATATAATGAAGAAAAATATAAAGTTTGGTGTAATAACGTCAGTTTGCAGCATCCCAAGTGAGGTACCACTCTTCACTTGGAAACTGCCCCTTCTTTTGCCCAGAATCTCCTCCTTACAGTACACAGGTGCACTCTTCAGGTTTTCGATGTTAACTTCACTTAACTTCACCAAAAAGCTATTTTCTGATTATAATTTCCAAAATATAAATATTTTGTTCCCTTTTCAGTGTATCCAATCCAATATCTTCAGAGCCTAGCAGAATTTTTCATATGAAATTGGTGCTCAATACATTCCTATTAAATGTACTCAATAATGCTATTTGATATTATGTTGAATTTTTTTTCTTAAATTCACCAGAATTGTAAAAGCAGGGAAAATTATGGTTATATACTATACAGTTATAGTTACCAACTTTAAAAATTTTTATTTGTTTTAATTAGTTATACATAACAGTAGAATTCATTTATGTAGTTTGATATATCATACACATATGGGATATAATTTCTCATTTTTCTGAGTGTTGCAGAACCATACTGGTCATCTAGTCATATTTACACAAACAGTAATAATGTCTGTTTCATTCTACCATATTTCTTATCCCCATGTTTCCTCTCCTTCCCTCCCATCACTTCCCTCTACCTAATTTGAGGTAATGCTATTCTTCACTAGCATCCCTTGCCTTATTGTGAATTAGCATCTGCATATTAGAGAAAATATTTGACCTTTCGTTTTGTGGGATTGGCTTATTTTGCTTAGCATGATGTTCTCCAACTCCAAACATTTATTGGCAAATGCCATAATCTTACTATTCTTTAAAGCTGAGTAATATTCCATTGAGTATATATACCACATTTTTTAAATGCATATATCTATTGAGTGACACCTAGGTTGGTTCCATTGTCTAGCTATTGTGAATTGAGCTGCTATAAACATTGATGTGGCTATGTCATTATAATGTGCTGATTTTAAGTCCTTTGGGATAGCTGGGTCAAATGGTGGTTCCATTCTCAATTTTCTGAGGAATTTCCATACTGCTTTCCATAGAGGTTGCAGCAATTTGCAGTCCCACCAGCAATGTATGAGTACACCTTTTTCACCACTGCTGCTGTATTCCTAATGATTGCAATTCTGACAGGAGTGAGATGAAATCTTAGAGTAGTTTTGATTTGTATTTTTCTAATTGCTAGAGACGTTGAAAACTTTTTCATATATTTGTGATCAATTGTATTTCTTCTTCTCTAAAGTGTTTGTTCAATTCCTTATTTATTGATTTGGTTATTTGGTTTGTTTGTTGGTTGGTTGGTGTTAAGTTTTTTGAGTTCTTTATATATCCTAAAGATTAATGCTTTACCAGAGGTGGATGTGGTAAAGATTTTCTCCCAATCTGTAGGCTCTCTCCTCACTTATTAATTATTTCCTTTGCTGAGAAGAAGCTCTTTAATTTGAATCCATCCCAATTATTAATTCTTGATTTTACTTCTTGTTCTTTAGGAGTCTTGTTAAGGAAGTCATATCCTAGGCCAATGTGGTGAAGATTTGGGCCTTTTTTCCCTTCTATTAGGCACAGGGTCTCTGTTATAGTGCCTAAGTCTTTAATACACTTTGAGTTGATTTTTGTGCAGGGTGAGAGATAGAGGTTTAATTTCATTTTGCTACATATGGATTTCCAGTTTTGAAGCACTATTTATTGAATAGAATATCTTTTCTCCAGTGAATGTTTTTTTTGGTACCTTTGTCTAGCATGACATAATCATATTTATGTGGGTTTGTCTCTTTGTCCTGTATTCTGTACCATTGGTCTATGAGTCTATTTTGGTACCAATACCATGCCATTTTTATTACTATAGCTCTGTAGTATAGTTTAAGGTCTGGTATTATGATGCCTCCTGCTTCACTTTTCTTGCAAAGGATTTCTTTAGCTATTCTGGGTCTCTGATTTTTCCAAATAAATTTTATGATTGCTTTTTTCTATTTCTGTGAAGAATGTCATTTAGATTTTAATAGGACTTTCACTAAATCTGTCTAATTCTTTTGGTATTATGACAATTTTGACAATATTAATTCTGCCTATCGAGGAGCATGATAGATCTTTCCATTTTCTGAGATTTTCTTCAATTTTTTTCTTTAGTACTCCATACTTTTCATTGTAGAGGGGATTCATCATATTAACAGACTTAAAAACAAGAATCATATGACCATCTCAATAGATGCAGAAAAAACATTTGACAAAATACAACCCACCTTCATGCTCAAAACATTAGAAAAACTAGAGATAGTAAGAACACACCTCAACATTGTAAAAGCTATATATGCTAAATCCATAGTCAACATCATTCTAAATGGAGAAAAATTGAAAATATTCCCCCCTAAAGTTTGGAACAAGACAAGGATATCTTCTTTCACCACTTCTATTCAACATCATCCTTGAAACTCTAGCCAGAACAATTACACAATAGAATGAAATTAAAGATATAGGTTAAGAAGAACTCAAACTATCACTATTTGCTGATGACTTGGTACTATATTTAGAAGATCCAAAAAAAAAAAAAAATCCACCAGAAAACTTTTAGAACCAATAAATGAATTCAGCAAAGTAGCAGATTATAAAATTGACACCCATAAATCAAATGCATTTCTATACATTAGTGATGAATCCACTAAAAGAGAAATTAGGAAAACTAATCCCATTCACAATAGCTTCAAAAAATAAAATAAAATACCTGGGAATCAATCTAACAAAAGTTATCAACTTTTGATGGGATAGTAATTCCTGAATATGTATAATTTTATATTTTCATGTATCAGTTACAATATTATTTAAGTAAGAATGAAAAAATTAATAACAAAATAAAAGAGCCTCAAGCATGTTGGTTTGTTTTCTCTTCATGTTGAGGGCCACAGCTGAGTTGGGATGGCGCATAGCATTTTGCCAGAAGGAGTGGTTGAGAGATGACGCCAGTGAGCCATTGTAATTGCTGTGACTGGATGATGCTGGATTGAAACAGGCTGTGTATTGAGTTGTATGTGGACCCTGCTGACTGGCAATAGGGCCACTCTGGGAATAGGGCTGCTCCTGCTGCCTGGGGCGCTCGCTACTTTTGAGTTCCAGTTGAGTTCTCCTGGGGTTCCCATTGAGTTCCTGCGGAGCCCAGCAAAGGGTGAGAGAGTTTTCAGGAAGTGCGCATGGAGTGCTGGTGGAGTTTGGACAATAAAGGAATTCCTGTTTGAACCTACAAGTGCCTCGTTGAGGCTGGGTTATTTTGTGCCCCGCCAGACTGCAGCATCTGAGGACACATTGAAAAAGTAATGTTTATGAAGAATAGACCTTTCAACAAACATAGAATCTACTGGAACCTTGATCTTGGGATTCCAATCTCTAGAATTCTTAGAAATAAGTGTTTGATTTTTTTAGATTTTTATATGATATTATACTTATAGAAACTACAGAGAATGTGAGTGTTTTGCTACATTTTGATTATATGTATGAGTAAAATCCCATCTTCTAACATTTCATAATATCCTTTTTGAGGAATAGACTCCATTTATGTTTATCTAAGCAAAGCATAAATAGTTTGGGGAATTGATTTTTATACTTAAATTATATTGTAAATTGATGTACAAGGGTAAGTAGTCTTCAATGGTCCATTAAGATTGATGACAATTATCAGCAAATTGCTGGAATGAATGGAGAGGTATGATCTTCTTAATAATGGAAAATTGCTTGAATTTTCAATACATATAACAAAAGATTATGGATTAGCACATGTACACATATACAGCCATAATTTTTATAACCATTCATGTTTATTTTTATTTCTCAGTGTGTAACTACTAATTTCATTCCTAGTAACAGAAAGAATATGGGATGTATAAAATGAACAAAAACATATATAAACCAAAAATATTTTATAAAAGAGGATTGATAAACTAGTTTGATAAATTAGTTTTTACTTTCCTAATAGTTGAATGGTTTTAAAATTCACTGAATAAAGTTGTTGTTAAATTACTTAAATAGGTATTGGTATTAATATTTTATCCCTTTTATGGTCTCCAAAAAATATGTTTAGAAGAAAGAAAGGATATTGTATATTTTAAAACATAGAATTCTTGCAGAAAAGTGGGAAGCAACACTGGGAAGATTCATATAACTGAGTCAATTTAGAGCCTGAGTCAGAGTAGTAAGGAGTGACAGAGTAACTTGGAAAATTACAAATATCTCCCAATAACTACTATGCCAGTAACAATGACTAAAAAATAGAAAGCATGCTTCCTCTAGGATAAAACTGAAGTTCATATACCTAATATCTTTTGCAATATTATCTCTTTCTATGTCCATTTAAGAAACAACTTTCTCAGTAATGATTCAAAGCAAAAGTTTAGTTACATTTTTAAGAGAGAGAGAGAGAGAGAGACAGAAACAGAGACAGAGATGGCTTAATAGAGATGCCTGCAATAATCTACCATACAGAAGAAAAAAGGTACTAAAGAAAGACTGCATTTTGAGGAAAGTAAATGATAGAGAAATCTGAAAATTGAGAAGGAATTGATGAGAACCCTAAACTGCATAGAAACTTGAAAAGGAATAAAACACATTGCAACTACAAGTTAACCTCTAGGGATGAGAATAAGGGGTTTCCATATTTCCAGAAAAGAGTAAGCCAAAAAATTGCAGAAACCCCCATAAGAGCTGTATGTCCTAACTACCAAAGAATTGTGAAGTGCTCATAGGCTTTGAATACAGTTGGGGAGCTGGCTTGATTCTGAGTGAGAACTTAAGTCCAAAGAAGGCTCTCACCTTGGTCACTGTCCAAATCCAAGAAGCAAAGATGCTGCAATAGCTAGACTCCATTCTAATTTAGAACTAGTAGACAACTCCAGATAATCCCAGAAATCTTAGACCTATGCATGCCTTACAGTCTAGAAAATAGAAATCTTAGTTTCCTACACATCCAGGACTAGGGTTATGAGTGGCACATACTCTGCTGCCGCCCATGATTGCTATATGTAGCCTAGAGAAATTCTCTCTAGAACACAGCTTTGGGAAGTCAGTTCTTGCCTCCCAAAGTCCTGCCATCAATTGTGTTTGTCTTTTAGGACATGGAAAAGATCCCCTCCACATGAGGTAGCAGTGGGACACTGGATGCCATTGTCACAAGCCCCAGAAACACCAACATTGATATCTGTAGGGCCTGAGGACAAGCATCTTTGTAAGCTCATGTCCCCTGCAAAGTTGTCCTGCACCTTCATGAATTGCTGAAGTCTACACTACTGAGATGGCACTCACAGACACTGCTAATCAGGTTTCAGAGGAAGAAATAACATAGAGGCTACACTTTTGAGCATATCTATACCCCAAGCCAAAACGCTATACAACTGAAATCTTATATACCACTCAAACAAAAAAAGAGTTTTCTATAAAAGCTGCTATGTAAAACTGGAAGTGGTGGCTTCTAACAAGATGTACACATCAACATGGGAATACAATAGACATGAAAAAATGCGGAAGCATGGCAACTCAATAGAAACACAAAAATTCTCCATAAATAGAATGCAACCTGCAGGAAATATATGAGATCCCTGAAAAAGAATTAAAAACAAAGTTGTTAAGGCAACTCAGCAAGTTGCAAGAAAATACAGGTAAATAATAAAATGAAATGAAAAAAAAATCATGGTATTAATGACGAATGCAACAGGGATAAAAATATAAAAAATGAACAAATTAGAAATTTTAGTACTGAAACTCTCAAGATTAAAAAAATCATAAAATATCAAGTGCTTCCACAATAGACTAATACAAACAAAAGAAAAATATCAGAACTTTATTACAGATTATTTGAGATAATCAAGAAAAAGAAAGAAAAGTAAAATAGAGAGGGAAAGATAGATCAAGCAAAACCAGAGCCAGGCTTGGTAGCTGGAGGCTTCTCAATACCTGATTTCAAAATATACTGCAAAACCATGGAAAGCTAAATGGTATGATAGTAGCATGAAAACCAGCACAAAGACAAAATGAAAAGACTAGAGAAACAAGAAATAATCAACAAATATATAGTCAACTGATTTTTATTAAAGACTACAAGAATATACTTAGGCTTTCTGTCAGTGCTACTGATGAAATGATATACACATGAAAAAAAGTTAAAATAGAGCCCTACCTCTTACCATACACAAAGATCAACTCAAAATGTGTAAAAGAACTGATCAGTGATCAAAGTGGAGACCTGAAATAATAAAATTACTGTAAGAAAAAAAATTTTTAATGCTTCAAGACATTGAAATAGGCAAAGATTTTATAGATAAAATCTCAAAAGCACAGACCACAGTACATATAGAAAAACAGGATTATATCTAACTCAGAATCTTCTGAATAGCACAAAAATAGTTACAATTCATAGAAGAGCTGCAAAACAAGAGAAAAAAAATTGCAACCTATCTAACAAAAGATTAGCACTTAGAACATATAAGAATTTTTTAAAAAATTATCACCAAACTGAGTGCATTGGCACATGCCTGTGATCTCAGCTTCGTAGGAAGCAGGGGGAGTTTAAATTCAGGCAAGCCTGGGAAACTTAGTGAGACCCTGTCTCATAAGTAAAAGATGCTGGAGATACAGCTTATGGGTAGAGGGCTTTCTGGTTCAACCCACAGCATTACCAAACCATAAAACAGAACAAAACAGTGTGTGTGTGTGCGCGCGCGCGCGCGCGCACGCGCACACACACACACACACACACACACACACACACATAATCTATTTAATTTGTTTCTCAGAAGACATACAAAAGGCCCAAATATACGTGAAAAAATATGCAAAATCACTAATCATTAAGGAATCGCAAATCAAAATCAAAATGGACTATTGCCTCATTCTAGTTGTAATGGGTGTTATCAAAAAGACCAAAAAAATGACAAATACTAGCAAGCATTCAGAGAAAAATAAATTCTTATACCCTTCTGGTGGGCAAAAAAATTACTATGGCCTTTGAAAAACTATATGGAGATTCCTTTAAAAACTACGAAAGGACCACTAATAGGTAAATATAAAAATAAATAAAATGAAAGTCATATACAATATATTGATTTATATACAATACATTGATATTATAGTAATATTCATAATACCCAGGACATAAAATCAGTCAAGATATCTATGACTAATAAATGTATAAGGAAAATTTTGGTATATTTTGGTGTCTATACATAAACATACACTCATTGGATTATTATGCAACCAAAATAAGCATAAAATCCTACAATGTACAGTGACATGAATGGATTGGAGGTCATTATACTAAATGAAGTAAGTGAGACAAAAAAAGAAATACCATGTTTTCAATCATTTATGGAAAGTAAAATCTTGATCTTAGAGAATAGAGTAGAATAGTGGTCCTTAGATACTGTCAAAGGCAAAAGGGAGGGGTAATGCCAGGAAGTTAAATCATGGATATGAAACAAAGTTAAATGGGAAGAATAAATTATTGTTTTTGTATAGTACAATGGGTACCTATTGTTTTTAACAATCTACAATGTCTTACATATTTTAGAATAACTATGAAAAAAAATGTAAAAGTTTCCAACAGCCATCCATGTAATCCCAATGACTTATAAGACTGAGGCAGGAGTATCTCAAGTTTGAGACCAGCCTCAGCAACTTAGGGTGGTCTTCACCAGCTTTCAAGACTCTGTCTCAAAATTTAAAAAAATATATAAAAAGGGCTGGGCATATAGCTCAGTGGTAAAGCATCCCTGGGTTCAATCTCCAATAATAAGGAAAAAACCCAACAATTAGAATGTTTGAGGAGATAAAAATATTAACTACCCTAATTTGATCATTATATATCATATACATGTATTAAATTATTGTTCTCTACCACATAAAAGTGTATAACTATTGTATTTATGTATTTTAAAAAGAAAAGAAAAAGCAAAGAGCAAAATATGTATAATAATGAATGATGACTATTAAATGTTGGTTAGTGCCTATCATTGAATATATGTTTATATTTGTAAGCTTGTTTCAAAATCATATTTAAAGACTACTTAGTTAATGTAGATGCAAGATTTATTAACATAATGTAAAATTTTTGATAATCTGAGCTTAATTAATGTATTTTATCATAAACATAGGTTGAAGAATAGCTTAAATACCTTCCACTTAAAATCTTCAAATTAAAAGTGATAAATATTTTATTGTATGGAAATAAAAGAGGTTTTTAACTAACATATTAAGGATTAACTATAGCATTTAAATGGTGATCATATAGTTTATTTTGGCTTATTTTATTTTATTTTATTTTTTGGTACTGAATATTGAAACCCAGGCACTTTATTGCTGTGTTATGTCCCCGTGCCTTTTCATTTCATTTTAAGACAGGTTTTCCCTATGTTACCTAGACTGGTCTTGATCTTGTAATCCTCCTGCCTCAGTCCACCAAGCCACTGGTAGGCCTTTACCACTGCTTCTGACTTCTGTAGTTAATTTTAAAATAGCAGAAATGTGCTATGTAAGGTCAGATAATAAGCTTAATTGTCACTAAGTAAATACTAAAATTTTCTTTTAAGAAGATAATTTATTGCTTGCAAATTATATAAATTTCAGTGAAAAGATATGTGAGGGAGCTTTGTCTGAGTGTTCCTACTCAAGCTGACAGAGAACATGAGCCTCCACTGAGAAACCTCTAGTTTGAGAGGGCCTCTTGTTTGCAGACATTGAATTACGAAGGACCACAAGGAAACCTGTTAATCAAAGATATAAGTCCTACTGCAGTAAATAACACTTTAACTCAGAATCTTAGTTGTGGGAAAGTGGAGGATATGAAATAATAATCATAATCTGTTATGAAATGGTGTGAAGTGGTTTAATATGGATTTTCAAGGCAATAATCTGATTGGGATTAGACAAAATTAATTACAAAATAATTTAGGATTGGTGAACATACTAATATGAAAATACTCAAGTGTGCCTTTTATGAGTAAACCTGTTTTATTATAATGAAAGTACAATACTTATATAGTTGAGTAGACCATCTTTCTGATAGAAGAGATTTTCACAGTTATGAAAACTATTTTTCTAAATAAATGCTTTTCAGAAAGTACCTGAGACAGTGTATTTATTGCTTTTAATATTATATTTCTGGTCAAGAATTTATCAGAACAATAATTAAATCATACTGACACAGTGGTCATGGTATTCAGTGCTGATAACGAACCTAGGTGAAAGCATGTTCTCAATGGTTAACTTCAATTATAGGAAATTCAGCAGGAGATGTGTAAGCCCTACATGGTATTTATTTAGCCATGGTATTTCTTTAAATTAAGAAGTATGATGAACAGTGCCAATCCAATCCATGCTGATCTTTTTGAAAAGTATGTTCTTGTTGAAAATTAGTGTGCAATCCTCAAAATGTATTTTTACACACTGAAAAGGTGATTTCTAGGAGCTTTTATCTTATACATTTCCTTTTCTTAATGTAACTTGCTTAGTATGAGACATATTTTTAATTTCCAAATCAAATTATTGGTAAAGGTGATTGCTGCATTAGGTTAAAAAAAAATGTCAGGGGCTAGGGATGTGGCTCAAGCAGCAATGTGCTCGCCTGGCATGTGCCGGGCGCTGGGTTCGATCCTCAGCACCACATAAAATAAAAGATGTTGTGTCCACCAAAAATTGACAAATAAATATTAATAAATTCTCTCTCTCTCTCTCTCTCTCTCTCTCTCTCTCTCTCTCTCTCTCTCTCTCTTAAAAAAATGTCAGGCCAGATATTGGTAGCTTTGTAGCTAAGAATAGTGAATGGTGTTTTGGACTGTTAGACACAAGTAAGAGTCTGAAAATGAAATGACTAAAGCTTCTTACTGCTCTGATAACATATCATAGATGTGAAACAGTTCCAATCAGAACACTGTTAAACATAAACCTGTAATGTAAAATAATACAGCATAGGAATGACTCTGAGGAGGTGTTTTACCTTGCAGAAGGGAAGATTAATTTTTATATAGCTTTATCAATCAAAGTATGGCTAGTTTCTTGAGGAGCTGGATCAAAATAGTTTTCAGAAGGAATTTTTCATTGTGAGCCTGTAATCCCAGAAACATGGGAGTCTGAGGAAGGAGGGTGGCAAGCTTGAGATCAGCCTTAGCAATTTAGCAAAGCCATTCTCAAAATTAAATAAAAAGGACTGAAGATATGGTTCAGTGGTAAAGCACCCCTGCATCCATTACCCAGTATAAAAATAAAAAATAAGGAAGAATTTCTCTTGAATGTTGGCAGTTTCTGTTTGGTCAATTTGTGCTTAGTCAGAAACCTGGAGAGAAAGAGTGAAGAATTAAGTTCAAAGATGTTTCTCAATAGAAAATGTACTTATGGTCTTCCATAGAAATGCCACAAAACTAATATGAAGAAATAATTATATGTTTCTGTAAACTCTTATGTTTTCAAATTAAAATTATTATTATTTAAAAAATTTGATGATGAGCTCAAGATTAGGGAAGTAGAAAAGGTAATATATATATATATATATATATATATATATATATATATTGAGCTCAGAAAGAAGAATGAACTTTATAGAAACAATATTGAATAAGAAAGAAAAGGTAAAGAAACAGAATTATGAAAGGTGACAATAATAGAAACTCAATATGAACAGTGACAATCATGATGATTTATCTGTCCTTATTGAGAAGTAGATGGGAAGTTGTGGAAATTTACGTATTTGCATAAAATTTTCATTTTATGAACATTTTATATACTAATATACACTATAATAATTTACTTTATTATTTGATTTTGATTCTAGATTTTAAAAACTATAACATCCCCTTGATATCTGCAATAAGCATATTACATTTATTTTATTATAATGAATGTTTAGCCCAAAGTACACAATTTTATGTATTTATATTTTTCATGAATATTTTGAGATTGTAATGTTTTTTTCTAATTATTTAAAGTCAGTGCTTATCTATAAGTACTACTCAAATTTTTAAATTGTGTAAAACTGTGAAACTAGATATATATTTACCAGTCTCACTTTGAAAATAGTCTTTCTTTTATGTATAATAGGAGAGGAACATGTAAGTATATTAGCAATTATTTATAGATATCATTGACTCTATTTTTCACTCATTTAGATATCTTACCTATCTGCCCTTTAAAATCAATGAAAAATGTTCAAAAGCAAATGCTAAACTAAACTATTTTTTATTTAAATGTCAAAGTGTAACTTTTGCATGACACTAATGCACCAGACTTTGTAATAAAAGTAAGCATAGTATACTCAAATACAATATTTGACTAGAACATTTATAAGATTAAAAGTATACATACAAGAGCTGCAAGCAGTGGTTCCTGCCTGTAATGCACCATTCTGAGTTGGTGACTTGTTGACTCAGAAAGATGAGGAAAGAGGATTGCAAGTTCAGGACCAGTACCAGCAATTTAGCAAGTGTCCAAAAGTCAGAATATTGAACTTTTCTGGGAGACTAAAAATTAAATTTTAACAGTGTTTTATTTCAGAATTATTTAATGGCTGCAAATCAGCAGTGGTACAAGGGTGAATCTAACAAATTATTTAAATAGATTCTTAGTGTGAGATTTAACTCCCTGCTTACTAATTTCAAAGAAGGGTCCATAACTGCAACTGTCTAAACACTGTAATAATTAACTTTATTATTTTATTTTGATTCTGGCTTTTTAAAACTATAACATCCCCTTGATATCTGTAATGAACTGCTTCCAGGACCTCATGTGAATACCAAAATTCATGTACATACAGTTTTAAATATTATATAAAATGACATAGTATTTGCATATAATCTGATTCATCCTCAAGTGTACCACATATAATCTTTTAGATTACTTAAAATACCCAATATAATATAAATGCTGTACAAATAGTTACTATACTATATTGTTTAGGAAATAATTACAATTAAAATAACCTGTATGTTTTCAATTCAGACACAGATTTTTTAAAATTATATTTTGATCTATAGTTGATTGAATTCATAATGTGAAACCTGCAGTTACTGAAAATCAACTTCATTCACATATGAATGTCTTGTAAATAAAATGGTTGCAATAATTAAAATGAACAGTAAATAAGCGTGAATTTATAATTTTAAAAAAAGTCATTTATGTTTTTAATGATTTCATTTAAAAATATAGAATAATTTTATATGTATTATATAAAATGATTAACACAAACAAAAATATTTATCTACATGGTTAACATAAACACAAGAAAATGTAAAGAGTGATATTTTGCTTATTTTTGTTTTAGAATTTAAAGTATAGAATAATAATAATTCTAGTCCTTAAAAGTTCACCAGACAAAATGAGAAGAACAGAAGCCAATTTTATTCTGATGATAGTTCTTGTATTAAGAAAGTTTAGAGTAAATATAGACACATAGCTTTTCTATGATATAGGACTAGACAGGTTTTAAGAGCTGTTGTGGGGGAAGACCATGGATTATTGGCCCTGTCTATTGGAAAAATAATCTTTCTGTAAATAAGACACCTGGGCTGGTTCCATAATTTGGCCATTGTGAACGATTCTGATAAAAACATTGAGATGTATATATCACTAGAATATGTGATTTCAAGTCTTTTGGATAAATACTGAAGAGTGAATAGATGAGTCCCATGTGGTGAATAAAAAAAAATGTTGTATATATATACACAGAGTTCCACGTATCCATAAAGAATGAAATTACATTATTTGTCGGTAAATTGACGGAGCTGGGGGTCAAATTATTTCCCTTCTCTGCTAAAATTAGAGAGAAAAGAGGAATAAAAAATGGAGGGGGTCACAAAAACAGAAGAGAGATCTGTAGAGGAGGTATAGGGGAACAAGGGGAAGTGAGGAAGTTAGGGAAAGGGGTAAAACTAGGAAATAAAGTTGACTGAATTATACTACATGCATGTATGGACAGATCACAATGAATCCCACTTTTATGTATAGTAATAAAGCACCAGTATAAAAATACATATAAATAAATAAAATAAATACCAGATGAGTAGATGAAGGGAAACAGGAAAGAGGAGGGGAGGAAAAGTGGAAGTACTGGGGAATGAATTGGAGCAAATAATGTTATATGGATACATGAGTATGTCATAACGAATCCCACTTTTATGTATAATTATAATGAACTAATAAAAGCATAAAAAGGTAAAATTTGTACTATGTTCATGATGGGAGGCAATTTCACAATCAGGAGCAAAGTTCTGGCAGAATTTAGACTCCTGTCCTTCCAGGAAACTGGGAGAAAAGAGTACTATGTACTTCAAGATTACATGTCAAAAAGATAGTTCCCAGGTCCTTGAGAAAGACATTCCTGAGTTGTAAAACTGACAAGAGATTTTTAAAAAGATTTACAACTCGAAGAAGAAGAAGAAGGAGGAGGAGGAGGAGGAGGAGGAGAAGGATTTACAAGTACAATTTATTTAAAGTAAATGTTCTAAGAAAAGGAGAGTCAAGGTTCTAGAATCTGAAAGAAACCTATCTGGCTTAAAATGCTTATTAACTAGTGAACATTTAACAACTCAGATATACTGTCCTATATGTAATTTGCAACTTAGGTAAAAGGCAAACATTTTGGAAGATAGATTTTTATTAATTGAACTTCATATCATTTTGTGTGGTTATTATGATATTTTCCCCAAATTCATACTTTTCCCAGAAATATAAAATGATTAATTGAAGATTCATTAAATATAAATAATTCCAATACATGAAATCTATGTAGAGTAAGTATCACAATTCCCTAGGACTGTTGTAACAAAGCATATTAAGCCAGATGTCCAAATACAAAAGAAATCTATTATTCCACAGTTCTAGGGTCTATAAGCCTGAAATCAATATGCTGATAAGGTGGGTTCTTTATGAAGAATCTCAGGAAATCTCTGTTCCATATCTCTTCTTAACTTATAGTGACAGCCAGCAATATTTATCAATCCTTGACTTGTATTTTGTGAGAAACATCACACTTTTACCTGTCTAAACACAATGCATGGACTAAGAAACACAAGGTATAGCAAAAAGCTAGGCTGTACTTCAATGACAGTCTTGCAAGATACTGGATCTTGCAAGATTGGCTATTGGGAGGGGTGCAGGCACACAGAAATTGGTTACAACTAGTATTTTATCTCCCAGACCTCCAGGACAGACCTCCAAGTCCGTCCCTAATTCTTTACTGACTGAGTACTATGGGGAGCGCAATTTTTCTTAATCACCTAGGTTTTAGTGTCTCCTATTGAGTTATTTAAAAATATATACATTTAGTTGTTCCCATCTCTATCTTTTTTTCATTTGTGGTGGGAAAGGCTTCTTAGGGAAAATACATTTGGACATGTATGCAGCTCTTACTTCTTTACCTGATTTACTATTTCTTAACAGAGAGATTTCTATCTCTGTTGGTTAGACACATCCCTTCCCCACCTCTTATTCGTCAAGGGGCTGTTCAGGTATAGGGACACTGGATCTGCCACAACCATAGGCTATGGTGCTATTGTGTAACTTTCCATTCTGCTCTATTTCTCCTCTGTCTCTCTTTGTTATATCCTAGTTTTATATTTAAGACTAAACACTATATTCTGAAAATTGACCATGGGACTTTCTCTTTCTCACATATATAAAGCTTCTAGTGACATTCCTTGGCTTATAAATGAATCACTGTATTCTATATTCACATGGTATTCTCCATATGTGTCTATGGATCCAAATTTTCCACTTGGAGTGTAAAATACAATCTGCAGACATTATATAGTGTAATTACTATACTTCCCAGGGAATTAATGAAAATTTCTGTATAACTCATGCAAAAAATAACAGAAGAATAGATACAAAATAAGACATATATTAAACAAATAGCAATATGGGGACTGTAAATATTTCATAAGTAATTACCTTATAGACTACCTCAACTTATAATGGTTAGATTTGTGATATTTTAAAATTTATAATGCTATAAAACTCTACTTTTCATTTTTAATACAGTTTATAATAAATTGTATATGATCTACTCAATACTACCATAAAGCAGGATTCCTGTTAGATGAGTCTTCCCAACTCTGGTCTAATGTAACTCTTCTGAGAATGTTTAAAGTAGTCTAGGTGAAGCTTTTATATATGGCAGATTTAAATTATAATATTTTTGAATTGCAATAGGTACATCAGTATATAATCCCAATATAATTCAAAGAGCATAAGTACATGCAAATATATGTAAATGGATTAAAAGCACTGAGATCAGCAGAATGGAAAAACACTATGCAAAAAGCAGTGGAGAGAGTAGCTGTGGCTGTTTTAATTTCAGAGGAAAAGAAGCTTGTAAGTGAATGTTACTAAAGTACAGAAGCAAAGAGGTATATTTTATAATGCTAAACTAGTAAATAGAATTGAAAGCGGGAATATCAGCATCAGAAGATTTTAATATACGACTTTTAATATGAATGATATAACTAGGGTTAAGTTCAACAGGAAAGTAGGCAACTTGAACAACACACTGAACCTATTAGACATACCCAGACTTCTGTAGGATACTCCATTCAACAAGGGCAAAAAATACATTTTCTCCAAATGCAAATGGAACATTTTTCAGAATAGGTAAAACGCTATACCATTAACAAGCCTCACTAAATTTAAAGGATGTAAATTGTATTTTACATACAAATATAAATTTCCAACAACAGTAAAAGTTGTAAAAACTAAGGAATATAAGAAATTAAATTGCTAACCTTAAATAAAAGAATAAAGGAATAAAATAGGCAATTAAGAAAGATTTTGAAGTGATTGAAAATGAAGACAGAGTATATCAAATTTTACACAATATGACTAAGGTTTGGAGGAAAATTTATAGTTAAAATAACTATTGAAATTGTAAAATATCTCAAATTAATTATCAAATTTTTCACCTTAAAATCTAGGAAAAACAAAAACACCTAAATTCATGGGAAGAAAGTAGAAAATGAAAAAGAATAATGAGTAAATTAAATAGAGTCTAGCAAAACAAACAAACAAAAAAAGTCAACAAATCAAGAAAACCAAAATTTCATTTTTTAAAAAGATCAAGAAAAACCTTAGAAAGACTGATTAAGGAAAATAAAAAAATAGAAAATAAATTTAACAAAATCAGAAATGAAAGAGAACACATTCTTACAGAAAGGAAAATAAGGTAATGCAAATGAAAATATGTTAATACATATTAACAAATTAGGTAACTTAGATTAAATGAATAAATTCCTAGAAATACACAAGCTTCTAAATCTAGCTAAATAAAAAATTAATGATATGCAAAATATGTGTTTACTTGTAATACATTAAAAATTGAACTAGCTATTTAAAATTTTCCCCCAAGGTTAAGTTCACACCCAAATGGCTTCACTAGTAAATTCAAGCAAATGTTAAAAAAGAAAAATAGTTAATAGCAAAACTTTTTAAACTTCTTCCATGAATAGAAGAAAAAGAAACACTTGTACTTAATTTTTAGCAGCATTATTAATGATAATTCAAAAGTGGAAACAATCTAAATTTTAATCAATTAATGAATAGATCAAAAACACCTGTTGTGTGTATCAACACAAAGAAATATTATTTAGCAATAATTAAGAATAATGATAAAACTTTGGATCTTTACGCTAAGTAAAAAATGGCACTCATTAGGCTGGGACTGTAGCTCAGTGGCAGAGCGCTTGCCTTCCACTAGGTTCCATCCTTAGCACCATAAAACAAATAAAATAAAGGCATTCTGTTCATCTACAATTACAAAAAAGTAAAAAATAAAATGGCACATATTATATAAGTTCATTTATATGCAGTGCCAGAATAAACAAATCAGTACAGACCAAAACTAATTTATCAATTGCCTCCTGCTTGAGGGTAATGTCAGGCACGGCTCAGACCCAGGAAACAAACCCAGGATCCCAGCAGGAGAAAGAAGACACACAAGATGCAGTTAGGACAGTAGACATACTTCACTTGGGGCAATGATAGGTATCTCCTAGCCAGCCCCCAGCTCCAGCTTCAGCTCCCAGCCAGATCCCCTTTAGTTTCAGTCAGTTCTATTTTGGACACCTGAGTCTTTTCCATAATATATATATATATATATATGCAGGTTAGGCAAAGAAGAGATACTGCCAACAGGTTATATCAGTGGGCACATGCCTCGAGTACATATGCTGAATCAGACTGTTTGTAACCTTGAAAACAGCCTGCCAGAAGCCTCAGTGAGGGACCCTAAATACAGCCATTATAGGCCTTCCCTCCAGGTAGACAAGAATGAGGAGCTTGTTACAGGGCTTCTTTTTGGCAACATGAATATTTTTAAATTAATATCATGAAATTAAATACCATGATCCATGAGAATCATTATGCAAATTAGATAAACCAGCAGAGAGTTCCCATGCTGCTGTATAGAAAGGCATGGCAAGAGGAGACCATCTGTTTCCCTCACTTTGAGAGAGCTGAGCACCCAAGAAGAGGAAACTGATTAGAGTTCACAGAACACAATTTTAAAAAGGAGAGAGTTTTGGAGAGAGTCAGGGAGAGAAAGAGAGGGTAAACTGCACTGCAAGCATTAAAGGAAACCACCCACAATCTGGAGAAACATATTACTAAGCTGTAAATGGAGGTAAAGTTTTTCAACATTCACTTAGGTTTGGAAATAATGTCTGTTTCCACCAGCCAGTCCATAGACTCTTTATTTTTCATGGACACAGAATTGAGTTTATGGAAGTGCCCATTGATGGAAATAACTATTCCAAGAAGGAGCATTGCTCAGGACCACCTAACATACCTTAAAGCAAGACCTGAAAAGATCTTCCTATAGATCAATAATAACTATTTTCAAGTAACTTAACTGTACCTTAGACAGACTTCAAGGATATTTATAGAAATATAAAAATAAATTTTTAGTTCCCCTCCCCAATGTCAAAGATTATAGTCAGAAAAGGATCAGGGATGCATAACCCATAATGAGGATATACATCAAAGCCATTCTCAAAATGAGGGAGACCTTAGAGACAGAACATTGAAACAAATAATATAACTGTATTACACAGGCAAAAACCCACTTAGATACAGATATGAAATATCTTACAGGACCAAATTAATTAATTGGTTGTTATTGTAGTACAATGTCTGTGATAAAATAGCATATCTACACACTGGAATGATGGTAATAAAATTGAATGGACTATTGATACTCATGGAATCATGAAGGAAAAGAAAAGTTACTATATTGAGAGAAAGAATTCAAAGAAAACCATAACTATATGATTTCAATTACCTAAAACTAGAAAATATAAACACACACACACACACACACACACACACACACACACACATACACACACACACACACCCTTTGTTCTCCCAACACCCATATAACCTTTGCTCATCCACAAAGGTATAACAATTTCTGGCTGTTGTGACAGGGAGTTAGATATATCTTCTTATTCATTATATTTTGTCTGAAACTTTTCTGTCTACAATGAGCTCTTTCCATTTTCTGCCTAGAAATTACAGATTGAATCTAGAAATGTCAGCGAGTGACTCTTCTTTGTCTCTGATTTAGATGTCATATCCTTCCAAAAATACTGCGCACTGGTTGCTCAAATAAAAAAAAAATGTTGAGAAAAGGAAAGTAAAGTCTTATTCCTTTGTCATATTCATATGTCCTTGTTTCCTGAAACTATTTCTGTGTTCCAGAATTCACTTTGAAGTGCCTGTTCTGTGCTTACCAGCAAGTACACATGATTTTTTCTGTGTGTTATTCAGTTATTGTTTACTTATTTATTTTATGATACTATACCCAAAACTTCTTTCAACTTTGTAGAAAATCAGCCACTAATTGTGACTCACATTCACCTGTTCTTTCTTATTCTTGTGGTAACTCTTTTGATAAGGCCACAATTATTTTTTTTACTTGGATGAATATTCTATATACAATGTTTCCACCAGCATTGCTTCCTGCACTGCTAAGTTTTCTATTGTAGACATTGTACCTCTTCCAAAACGCCATTATCTTTATCTCCTCCAGGATTTAGCACATCCATGCCTTCTCTCTAGTTATTTTAATTGACTGACTCTTACTTATCCTTTGTGTTCCATCTTAGATGGCACTTTAATTGTGCAGATTTATAGATATTCAAAAAGAGATTATGTGACCTATCTGTGGAGTGCTTCAGCCTCTTGAACTAAGGATGGTAACAGCTTTTATCACGCTGTACTTTAATTGCAAATTTTCTTATCTTTCTCTTCCACTAGCGATTTGAAAGTAGATATTATCCCACTTACTGTAGTATTCCCAATATTTAAAAATATCTCTCATTAGGACTAAGTTTTGTACTTGTTGAATAAATGAAAGAATAAAAAAGAGGGTATAAATTAGGTTTCAAAATGAGTCATATCATACAAACTTTAATAAATTAAACAGCAATTAAAAATAAACATGATGGTCTGCCTTTCATGATTATATTGCAGGATAAATTATTTGCTGGCAATATATGCCACCTTAAGTTTATCTAAGCACATAGTTATACTGGAAAGATTTTTGATAACTTAGCAAATATCATACCAAATTTCAATCTATTTGGAATTATTCTAAAGAGTGGTTATTTTGAAAGCAACATTGTAGTGTTTTCTGTTTAAGGAAAACACCAAATGTGCCACTTATGGTGTGTTTATTTAAATTATCATCATCCAGGATATAGTGTGCATCCATCCCCATACATAAATCTAAAAGTATACAATTTAAACTCGGTGTGGTGACACACAGCTGTAATAGCAGAGACTCGGAGGCTGGGTCAGGAGAATCATGAGTTCCAGGACAACCTCAACAACTTGCTGAGGCCCTGTCTCAAAATAAAAGATAAAACAGAATAAAAGAATCTGTAGATGTAGCTACTGGTAAACTGACCTTGGGTTTAATCCCAAGTATCCAAAAAATAAGTAAATACAACAAAAATAAGAGTATATAATTTAAGAGTTCTTTAAATTATGAACTATCCACAAGATTTTTAAGTGCATATAATTTTTATAATACTTTTATTTCTCAGGTTTTAATGTGAGCTAAAGAATTTGTTAAATGTACAAGATTTTACATAGTTGTTTAATATATTATTCAAATTATGTATTACTTTAAAAAGAAAGCAAGGTGATTAGGCACAAATTCATATATAAAGAAAGTACATTTTATTTTAAAGAAAACCTTCCTTGATTCTATTTTTTGCCTTTGGTTTGTGACCTAAGGCAATCATTTTATTTTGCACATTTACCATAAAGTTGATGGATGAACAGATGGACCTAGTGTACTATTGGGTGTCCTATCAGCTGTCTGCAATTCTCTGAATGATGATGGATTATAACTAACTGATATGAGTAAAAATGTTTTATGAAAATGGAAATGTTGAAAGTCTGTACATCCAATTCAAACCATGGCCTCTCAACCTCTTTAGGGGTTGATTTTGGGAAGTTCTATTAAAAATTATTATGACTTTCGTGTATTTGTAAATGTGTGATTCGGTCCCTTTTGTATCTAATCATTTATATAGAAAAGATAACAGCAAAACCCAAATGTCATGTGGATGCATGCCAGCTATTTATTTAAAGTTTAAAATGTCTGCATAGAAGGTTGACATTGAAAGACTTAATTATCCTAATTATTGATTTGAATCTTTAAAATATCACAGCAATCAGCAATAAGAAACTGAGACTACTTATTGCTCTTAATATATTCACGTTATTAAGATGTTGATTAGGCAAAATGAATCATAAGCAGAAATATGTTTAACTTTTGTCAGACCTAGAACTAATGGTCCCCGACTCCCACTGGCATTAATGATATGTCACTAATGCCATGGCCTCTCTCAAAGTTAAAATTACTGATATGCAAACTACAAAACCATATCTAAAGACAAAACGATTATGCTAAAGAACAAATAAAAGTTACTTTCATGTATTATGTAACTAGATACCTTAGTCTCTATTTGAGTTATTTTCATAATTTTTTCCAATGTATATAATTTTTCTTTATATATAATTTGCTTATTTATTTTAAATGAATGATAATTATGACTTAATATATTTGTAAACATGTTGCATAGTTCCTTTGTAGATAATAATGCATATATTATATGTTAAGCATATTTTAATGAGCAATAATAACTGTCTTTCAAAGAGAAAATGAGAATAATACAAGCAGTAAGTACTGGGAACAGAGAGGTGTCAGTTCCACATCAGTTCTGCTGTTTAATAGCTGTGTGAACTTAATGCAAGTTACATGAATAACCAAGTGCTCCTTTTTCCTCATAAAGCAAATGTAATAATATATATTTATTGTTATTGATAAATTTCAGGGGAATTATTGATTTAAAGTGACTGGAAGGCAGTTAATAAATATGCTAAGTTTTTTTTAAGAACAAAATAATGGAGAAATTTATTACTAAGATTATAGTTGTGCCAGGCGCAGTGGTGCATGCCTGTAATCCCAGTGGCTCCGGAGGCTGAGGCAGGAAGATTGAGAGTTCAAAGCCAGCTGAGGCACTAAACAACACAATGAGACCCTGAGTCAAAATAAAATTTAAAAAAAGATACCTCCAAAAAAAAAGGATTATAGTTGAAAATCCTCTAATTATATGAACATGAGAGAAATACAATTTCCTTTCGAGTGTTAAACTGTTAAATCAACATGTATTTCAAGGGAGAGGGAGAGACATACAGAGAGAGAGATTTTGTGTGTGTGTTTTTTTTGTGCACGTGTGTGTTTGTGTGTGTGTGTGTGTGTGTGTGTGTGTGAGAGAGAGAGAGAGAGAGAGAGAGAGAGAGAGAGAGATTCTGAGCAAATTCTGAATAAATCCATTAGGAAAATATCTCTGGTTAATGTGAAGTTGGGCTTTCATTAGTGGACAGAATAATAAAGGATTAAGAAATTGGTTATTTTTCAAGGGATCTCAGATAAGCAGCAACATCTTGATTATATTTATATCTTATCATGTTCACTCTAGTAGCAGCAAGGACAATTGATTGGTTAAGAGGGAACAACATATACAGGTGATGGTGGTGATAGCAAATAAAAAACTGTCATAGCACTATGTAGTTGACAGTACAAGTAGTGATAAGAGAACAAAGTTGACAACTGTTTTTCCTCATATTAAATTTTAATCTAATTCATATGTTCATAAGAGAAAGGAGCAGTGCACAGTGAGTTCACTGAATATCTATAAGAACTGACTTTCCTTTGTTTCAAGGTTCCTAACTCTGGGATAAGCAAACATTTAATATTTTCTATTTTGTTTCTATGCTGTGTTCAACTATGCTAATTTTTATTCAGTACTGTATATTGTACTTTATGTAGCAGTTATTTTGTAGAGCAATTAGAGTATCAATTGCAGTTTTTCATATTAAGTTGATAAGACTGATTGCATAGTCTTTTGTTCTGACTATGGCCCATAGATATTACATCATCATATGCATTTTGATGATTTTTTGTATTTAACTATAACCAGTGCTGGTTACAACAAACTATAACCAGTCTTTTTGACCCATGCACATTCAGGTCAACGAAACAAACACTTATTCAGCTGCCACCTTTGTGTTCCCTAATTAATATTCCCTACTTCATACCAACACCTCCCAACTCTATTCTCTATAAATGGTACTTCTTTTACTATCTGATCATATTCCCCTCTATGGAACCGTTTCTTATACTCCATGAAACTTTACTGAGAATATGGAGTGGGGAAGTATATAAAGTTGAACTTAAACTAAAAGGGTCAGTAATAATTTTGTAATATCAAACTGTTATTTACTTTACACATGTACTCTGGTGCATGTGTAGTCTTAAGCATTTCCACAGACTGCCAGGTATATTTACATTTGCCTATAAATTAATATATTGATAAATAATGGGAGCAGTTCGCTGTGTACTGCAAACAAAATATATAATGCCTTATATGAATGCAGAGGCAAAAATAAAAATTTGTGGTTTTTTTATCAAGCTAGGTGCACTAAATGAATTTCCAAATCTGTAAAACAATGTGACTTTTTAATTTTTTGAAAATATTTTTATTTTTGAAAAGTATTCACAATTGCTCTTTTTCCAGTGATTTTTATATCAATAAGTACAGAAGTTTTTAAAATAAGGTGGTCTTACTTTCTAATCCAGTACATGATAATAAATATTTACAATCTATAAACTGTCTTTAGGGCCCTCAAGAATTTAAAGTAATACAAAAGGGCCCTGCATCCAAAAAGTTGAGAACAGTACCCTGGAGGACACTTAAAACTCTGTACCTTGTTACAAATGCTCAAAGGAGCTTAGTACATCATGAGACATCCTAACTTCTAGGAATGAACTATTGTAAAATATGTTAGAGCCCACACATTGCCCACCAAAAGCTATTGCCTTATCTATGCAACCTAATACTCTGCAGCCTATCCTACACTAATTCACACATATAACCTCTCAGGATTGTGCTGGAAGGAAATTGAGTCTGTATGTGAAGGCACTCACACACAGAGCATCATCAATTGAGAACTTTTCACACTGGAGGCATCTATCCCATGAAAACTACAAGTTTCATGCTGAGTTGGTACAGCTCTGGTTCTAAAATGTAAGGACTGTTTAAGAAATATAACAAATAAGCCTGCACAATAAAAATATTAAGAGAATATGAAAGTCACAAATCAAATATATATATATATATATATATATATATATGTATATATACACACACACACACATACTTGACTCCTACTATTATTATATGTGTGACTCTATTATTTACATAAAGTATCAATTCAAAATCCTGCTCTATCAATATGTAGTCCTCAGCCTCAGAGACCTCATCTTTTATCTCACTCAAGGAAGAAAGTATTTTCATTGGCATACCCTAGGCACTGTTATTACTCCCATTTTCACAAACCAAGCTCAACTATCCTAATAAGTGAATGAATTTTTCATTAGAAGACTAATTACAAGAGTAATGAATGTCTATCTTAAGTCCCCTTGATAGTTTGCATTCCCTTTAAGACTTGTGGACTTGATGTCTTCTAATCACGCTGTGTCACCTGTTTGGACTGTAGATTCCTCAATTCTCAGTTGAGTGTTACATGGTTTTGAAATATATGTCTTTGTATTTGTCTCTAAGGAATGTTTGTTTTGTTTCATTAATTTTTTAACCTCTGTTCCTGCCATTCACATTGGAGATATTGTTTCTCTTTCCTTAGGAAGATGGAATTAGTATTATTTTCCATAGGATTCCAAGTATAGCATTATTGACAAAGGTATAAAATTGCAACAATGCATAAACATGAGAAATTTAATATGACATAACTAATAGAGTGAAATGAATTATATTTTACAGTGCTTGTATGATTGTGTGTGTAAAAATGTTCCTAGTAGTCAACCTCTCTCTCTCTCTCTTACCTCCTATCTTCTCCTCCCTCCCCATATTCTTCCCTTCTTTCCTCCTTTCCAGTCCCCACCACCACCATTTTTTTTTCTTTTCCTCACTATATCCCACTTTTTCATGTTCCCTTCACCCTAATTCTCATACTGGTATGAAACACATTTGCTTTCATCTTCCCTTCACCCCAATTCTCATACTGGTATGAAACACATTTGCGCTTGTGTGTTTGTGTGTGTGTGTGTGCATGTTTGTGATATTTACAACATACTTAACATGTATAATTGATACTATTATAAATTTCATAATTTAAATTTAAGCTCCAGGAATTCATAGTTAATTCACTCAAAGTTTTAGTGTTGAAAATTCAAAGCATTTATCTAGGCAGAAATTATAGCTTTTATTTTCTAAATTAAGTGTTTAGGGTTTCAGGTACCACAGAGCCTCTGAACTTGAGCAGATGGTACTTTGCAATTAATATGAATTTTAAAAGCTGAATGCTGTGTGTATAATAGCATTTGCTTTGCCTATTATTAGATATTGAATTTTACTCATGTAGACTGCTTTAAAAAATTACTCTACACTCTGCCACCTTTGACCTTACAGGAGATTAGGAAATTGAGAAGTTATTGAGTGAGGAGATCCAACAAAATTACAATTACAGAAACCTCTGAATGCTGCATGTAATTGAATTTATCCACAAGCCAAAAAATCAATGCAGTCATCCAGAAACACACCAAATGTGACATTCAGTTTTTTATGCTTTATCAAACCTAATTGACGTTGGAGGAAATAAATGAGAAAAATAGGCAGCCTTAGAGTATGAGTCTCTAAGGATATATCAAATAGCCATTCATAAGAGTGAAGGGTAATTCATATTTCTGAATGCCAACTGATAGCTGCAATTGAGACTGAGTGACTACTTTTCCTTCTTTGACTCCAGTTCTTGAAATCTTTTCCTTCATTCTTATAAGTAGTGGTAAAAGGAAGAAAAAAAAAAAAACAGTGGTTGGGCATTGACATGATAGTTTTGATATAACTGCTTTAGGACTA
Organism: Ictidomys tridecemlineatus; assembly: GCF_052094955.1. Classification (NCBI taxonomy): domain Eukaryota; kingdom Metazoa; phylum Chordata; class Mammalia; order Rodentia; family Sciuridae; genus Ictidomys; species Ictidomys tridecemlineatus. Next base: position 59,178,239 of record NC_135484.1, on the reverse strand, counting down.
AAAGGATCTAAAAGTCAAAAGCATCAGAGCTAATGGGCTGAAATAATAATTTATACATTCTAAAAGATTTATGTAAATATTGGCACAAATATTTTCATAAATATTAATATAAATATTGGTGTGTTTCAATAAAATAATTCCATATTTTGGGAATCTAAGGATAAGTTCTGATATCCTATGTCAGTTTCTTATTTTGTTGAGGTAGTTCATAGGCTCTTGCATCCCAGGCAAAAAGGTTATTACTCTTTTCACACATGTCCATATATATAGACATTCTTGCACGTCCATATCGTATAATACTACAGGGCTCAGTTTCTTTTACTGCACTAGATGGGTGTGGATCTCTGTTTGCTGTTGACTTCAGAAATTTTTCTTCAGCAGCTATTTGCACACAGGGCTTATTTCGTTTTTATCCATATGACAAAGAACAGCAATATTCAAAATGTGTTCTCTAGACTGATCTTAAAACTGTTATCAGACTTTAACAAATTACATAAATTGAGAGTTAATATTAAGAAAACTGTATAGCAATTTGACAAGTAATTTTAGGCTTGTTAAACTTAATTTAAAACATTGGAGCCTGTACTTTGTATTCATTTCTATTATATGTTTAATATTCTACTGAGATATTTTAATTGTTGCCATGGACTGAGTTTGTACCACCCATTTTCTCATGTTGATGCTCAAACCCCAGTGTGACTATATTTAGAAATAGGCCATTGAGGAGATAATTTAGTTTAAATAAAATCATGTGACTGGGACCTTGTCTTAGTCTGTTTGGGCTGCTATGGCAAAACAACTTAGACTAAACAACTTAGAAACAATAGGAAATTATTTATCCCAGTGCTGGAATTAGAGAAGGAAAAGATCAAGTCTCTGGCATATTCAGCATTTGAGGGAGAACCATTTTCTCGTTTATAGATGCCACCTCTTGTCTTTGTCCTCACATGTTAGGAAGAGGTTAGGGAGTTCTCTGGAGCATTATTTATAAGTGCATAAATCCCTTTCATGAGGTCGCTTTCTTCCCTAATCACTTCCCAAATATCCTGCATTTTGATGACTACACATTGGTGTTTGTCACCTATGACACTAAGTGGCAACATGTGAATGTTAGGGGTCATGACAATTTGGACCTTAGCAAGCCCTAATTCACTGGAGTGATGTTCTTATAAGAAGAGGAAGAGACAGAAAAGAACTCATTCTTTTTCTTCACTAGGACAGAGGAAAGACCATGTGAAGACTTAGCAAAGAGGCAGCAGTCTGCAAGCCAAAAAGAGTCCCCAGAAAAAAATGACATTCACTGCCATCTTGACCATATACGTCCAGCCTTCAGAACTGTGAAGAAATACAGGTCTGTTGTTGAAACCAGATCTGTATTTTGTTAGGGCAGCTGACATAAGACAAAACATTTACCTGCAAAAGTGGAATTTATTTTTTCATTGAATTTATTTTTTCTGTTCTGATAATGAAAAATTAGATATAATGTTTTCAATATTAATTTTCCTCCACGTTTTTATTATACTTGGTAAATGACCTTTATTTCAATATATTATACCATAAAAGTATTTAAAATATAATGTTGATAAAAATTATCTCTACCTCTTTTATCATAAAAAGCAGATTCTCGATGACTAAACCAAGAAATTTGTTTCCAGTGAGATTGATTCTCATGTAAACTGTACTATGCAACCTATTGCTGCTCTGTAGCTGTGTACTTGCCAACTTGGATCCGCCTCTTACATCTAATTTCCTTGAAGGACAATTATTTCTTGTTTTCTGTGGTCTCTTCATCCTTTGATCTCAATTTAGGTTTTTTTTTAAATATATGTATTTATAAAAGAATGGAGAATTGGGTTTATTATTTATGTGGATAGTAGATAAGGTTCCTCTGGTTGTGAAATAATTTAAATGGATCGTTTGTTTATCCCCCGCAAGTTTTTCTGTGAAAATTGAAACTATGAGTACTAAACCACTGAGTCCCATCCCTGGCTCTTTTTTATACTTTATTTAGAGATAAGGTCTTGCGAAGTCACTTAGGGCCTTGCTAAACTGTTGAGGCAGGCTTTGAACTCTTAATCCTCCTGCCTAAACCTCCCAAGCCCCTGGGATTACAGGTTTGTGCCGCCACTCCTGGTTTATTTACCCAATTAAAACAACTACTAATATTATACTTGAAAAGAAAACTGAAGTAATTTATACCTGATGGAATATGTTTTCCAGTTTGGTGACATAAATCATGTGGCTACTCAATTATAGACAGCAAGAGTCCCTAGAACTTCCTGACAGAACATCTTCACATGAAGTATGTTCATTTTCTTATACTGAACTCATCTCTACAAGATGATTCACACAATTATCTCCAATCCAGATGCATACTAATAACACTGTATGCTTTTATCCACATTTCTAGTTGGTATGTTGTTGGTGTCTAAAAATAAGTCAAAATTGAAATTGATGAAGTCTAATCAGCTTTAGAGGAAATCTGTCCTACTTCTTATTTTCCACATCTCACTAAAGAGTGATATACCTTACAGAGATAAAAGGAACAATTTGAAATTTACCTAATTCTCTCCATATCCTTATCAACACTACAGACATTACTGATATTTGACATCTAAAATGAGTTATTGCTATTGCCTTCTTGATTTTCCTACTACCTTTGTCTCTTTGCAATCCATTCTCTTTCAAATATCAAAAGTTAGGAGGGTAAGAGGACACATGTCTGTAATCCCAGTGGCTCAGGAGGCTGAGGCAGGAGGATCCTAAGTTCAAAGCCAGGGTCTCACTGAGTTCCTTAACACCTTGCTTTTGCTGAGGTTGGCTTTGAACTCAGTGATCCTCTTTCCTCAGCCTCCCAAGCCACTGGGATTACAGGCATGCACCACCATACCTGAACAAAAGTTATTTTTTTAACATAAATTATTAAAATGATATAACTTCAGTGCTTTGATTTCAATGCTTTAATGGTGGCTAATGCATGTAATCCCAGCCATTCAGGAGGCGGATGCAAGAGGATAGCAAGTTGTAGGCAAGTCTCTAAGGCACTAGGCAATTTAGTGAGACCTTGGGAAAATAAATAAATAGAAAGGACTGTGGATATAGCTCAGTGATAAAGCACCCCTGGTTTCAATCCCCAATACCAAAAACAAAAACAGAAAATAACTGTTGGGTATCTGTGGTGTTCAGCTTCTAAAGCAGCTCCAGTGATCCTTAGTGTCTGCATGTGAGATTGACAATTGATATACTGGCTCATTTGTACAAATGGAATATGACAAAGATGATGCAATATCACTTTCACACTCAGGTTACACATATTTGTGCTTTCAATTTTCATATCATCTTTTACTGTCTTGGTGGCTTCCTCTGAGGGAAAGTGCTATTATGTGCCACACTGCCCTATGGAAAGGCCCACAAGACAAGAAACTGATGTTTCTGGAGAAAAATGTGTCTCTCCACAGTTACATCTCAGGATTTTAGTAGTCCTTCTCACCTTAGGACCAGCAATTGTGAGGATTCTTGATATTGCTAGTACCAGGAGTCCTATACTATTTCTCTTTTAGCTGTTTTAAACCCTTTTATAACTTTATAAATAGTTCTGTTTTGAACTTTGCTCAAATATCCAGTTTGAGTGGTCAGTTTATTTTCTATTGAAAAACGGTTGCACATGGGAGAATAAGGGCAAAATCCCATCAATAAATTATTGCAGAGTCAACTCATATGAAGAAAAATGACAATTTTTTTTTTTTTTTTTTTTTTTTTACAAAAGGAAGTGCTGGGATTCAGCTCCGTAGTAGAGTTATTTTCTGTCATGTGCAAGACCCTGGATACCATTCACACACATGCGCACACATGCAGGGCACATACACATAGAAATATTTGAGAAATCAGAATGCAAGCATTGATATGACACAAAATGTTTTAAGGACTTTGTTTCAGCCACCTGGGCTTTCTTCTCAAGCAACAACATGCTCTACCACAGCTAATCATACTAATCATACTAATCATCGGTGGTCCTGATTATATAATTCAACTACTTTTTTTTATTAGAGGTTTGCATACACATGTATACTAAAAAATACCTGGCAAATAGGTATTTTGTAGCTTATGTTAAGGCTATTTACTAATTTCATAAATGAAAATGAAGCCATAGGTAATATAGAAATTTTAATTAGCAAATTGGTAATGTCAGCAGAGACCCAAGCTCTTTCTCCCATTCTTCAAATACTGGTCTTTTGCTCCTATACCTATTCTCTCTTGGTTATAAAATAACTTTAGAAGCTCTAGACATCACAACTATATATTTGCATAGTTGTGTTTATTGGGATTGAGATACAAACACACACACACACACACACACACACACACACACACACACACACACCAAATTCTAAAGTGGGATTGTGAGGAATTAGTTTCAATAAGGACCCCAATTTTTGTGGCTTTCCTATGTTTTATCAACATGGAAAACATTTTTCAGGAGCCATTATGTATAACTTTTCTACATCCTTTACTAGAATTTTGTCAAAAGACAAAAATTTAACTGTAATGAATACTAGGAAATTATATGTTTGGCAAAAAGGATAGGGTTAGCTTGGTTATGATTCAGTCCTAGAACCAGAAAATAGTACATTGAAGGATCAGGAAAACTTTCTTTGTAGCAACAACATTAAGTTTCAGATGCTACAATAAGAGAGCAAAAAGGAGAAAACCTTTGGGTAATCAACTAACCATCATTTGTAAAAAAAAAAATAATAATAATAATTTAAAGTAATATTATTATAATTACTTATATTCTTTAATTGTACTTGACTAATTATATGTTTCTATTCCCAATCTCAGTGGGCTGCACATTTTATTCAACAGATATTTATTGAGTTTAAGAATGGACAAGTTCTGACAGATACTGTGATAGAAGGAATTTATCTAGAATTTCTTACAAATACCTAATTAGTACATCCATCAAATTTACTTTTAGGTGCTTAGAATCAAGAAGGACTGAAAGAGATCAAATTAAATAGTCCATGCTTTAAATTTTAGAATGATGGTAATTCAGATTCTAGTTAAAATGTATAATAGAAATGATGCCAAATTTCTTTTGAAGGTGATAATTATTAGCAAGTTTCTATTTTGGAATACAATGTATTCCTTTAAAAATTCCATTTTTCTAGTTTTTAATTCTGCTTTATCTGGAACCACAGTGAAATCATGGTCACATATTTCCTCTTACATTCCTAACTCCAATTCTGTCTCCTTTATTTTCAAATTATCTTTTTTTTACTCCCCCACTTGTTCTTATATTCAGTGCATCTCAACATTTCAAAGAAGGTCTCAAATTATGGTGTCAAAAATTCTACGTAATATATAGGTAAATAAAGAATCTATACAACTAGCAGGCATGGGTATTTGACTATTGATTAACACATTTCCTTTTTAATTAAAAAATTACTGTCTTCACATTTTTGCTAATATTTATTTTTCATTTCAAACTTATAATATGATACCTACAAAATAACCATTTGTTTATCTGGTTTTTAAACTATATTCCCTGACTCCTTGATCCAGGAGCCACTTATTAATCTATTTTATATTTTTGCCCCATTTAAAAATTTTCTAAGAAATAAAGTGGCAGATTTTAATAAGACAAGCAGATATAGGGTCAAAAATAAGCAGATAATGGTAATGTCCTTGTTTTAAGATAGTACTGCTATGAATCTGATGTTAAATTTTTTATTGTAATCAGTTAAATCTTATATGCTAAAAAACTTTAAAATATTATTCATATAAGAAGTATGAATATTATTTAATGTGATGACTGTCACATATCTAACATTCTTCTCAGTTCAAGTTTCACATTAAATATTAATATAGATATTTTTAACCCATATCCTAAAGTTAAGTATTTTGGTTTAATTTTGATAAATCCCTGGAGGTACTACTCATCTCTTCCAATGATATTAACCAAAATGTTCGACAGTTGAAATTTATTGAAATACATTCCCTCTAGAGCTTTTTACTTTAGCTCTACTTCAACCCAGTCTTAATTCAACCATTTCACTAATTCCTGATATAATACAGATGCTAATTGCTCATCATGTTAGCCCTTCCTAGACTTTTATATAACTTTTTATTATAAATGTAAAGATCATAGTAAGCATATTGTAGTCAGATTTTTGCATGTGCCACATAAATATAAAGCTGAAAAAACATTAACCAAACCGTTATAAAGGCAGCAATAGAATTGCTGAGGTAAAAAAATCTACAAAGGAATGCTAAAGATCATGGACCTTTTATAAATAAAGCTTGTTTCAAAATAACTTTATTTTTTTAACCTACAATAGATAATCTCAATCAATTTTATTGCAATTGTATGTTTCAGAGTTAGAATAGTGATACCGCCTGTTATTGGTGATGAGTCCTGCTTCCCCACATGTTGAAGTTTGAACATTAGAGAAGCATTGCAAGACAAGCATATGTAGCAGGGTTTATTTAAAAAGGCGTAACATAGACTTCTCCCTTGAGGAAGAAGGGGGCCATACCTGGTATCCTGGTACCCCAAGAGAGGAGGTGTTCTGTCCTTTTTATATGTCCTAGGCTTCCTTTGTTCTCCTGCCTTTTCCCCCTTATCTTTCTCCTTCCAGCATATGTGACTAGGCCCAGGAAATTCTTGGTGGGGTGGCCAAAAGGTGGGAAATAGGTGGGCTGAAGGGGGAAGGGCAGGATGGAATCACATTTAATCTGTATAGCACTTTTGGCAGTATGGCCATTTCACAATATTAATTATGCCTGTCATTAACAAACTTATAGCTCCCTGTAGGGACGGGAAATTCCTGGGACAAGTTACCTTGGCAACAGGTTGGAGCAGGGGCAGGTTCTTGATAAGATCCCTCAGGGGACAGTCTCCAACTTCCAAGACTCAGTCAAAATTGGCTTCCTAAATACAAACTGATTTTATTTACCTAGCTACACTGACTGGTAATTCTGGCTTCAATAGTACAGAAGGCACACTTTAGTATGTCTAGGAGATGGCTATTTAATCCTGTTTAACCAAGGATGGCACAGTGAACCCCAAGTATTATTTTTTTTAAATTGTGCATAAACGTATTTTATTATAAATAGGCTAATGATTCTGTTTCTAATTCTGCTCTATAAAATTACTGTAAGACCATGCTCAGTTCCTCATAGGGTTTGAGATTTTATCTATTGGGTCATCTATTTTCATTGATTTGAAATACAGCAAGAAATGCATACTAATAAAAAAAAACAAAGTGAAAGAAGCATACAAGAAACATCAAGAAAATAACATAAACTTATATCTTTCTTATACAATGGCCAATTGAATTGCTTTGTTTCTTGGAAATTGAAATGTGGCTTATATTCAAGACCAGATGAACATCCTATTATTTTATATCTGTGATAAATTAATCTCAGGAAAAGCGATTTGACATCTGCAAATTTTTCTCCCATCAGGTAGAGTATCTCTTATGCTTTCCACAAAGATAGGGAAAAAAGAAGAAACCCACTTCTGGTAAGCAAGTCAGTATAAGAGAGAGAAAACAAAAATGTTTGCAAATATGGGTAAACCTGGTATATATACATGTGTGCTTGCCTAACTTCAACAAAAGACATAACATCATGCATTCCTATACTTTTATTCCTGCACTTTTGTTTTTATTGCTATTTTTAGAAGGAATAAAGAAAATTCTAAATAAGAGAAAGTATCATATCTTATTAAAACTCTGAAAGAAGAAAATCCTTTAAGGGACCACTTAAAGAACAAATGTATGCTAATTACTAGGAAATCCTTAAACCTTAGAAACAAAGAAAGTCTCTGAGTAGAATACAATGAAAATAGACATGACAAAAAGATAATTTTTACATATAAATTTTTCCTATGAGCACAAAGGCTTTATAGAAGTGGACAACAAAACATGATACTTGACATAAATCTAGAAAAAATAGTATTTAAAACCAAATCAGTGAACAATGAAGGATGACATAAGAAAGTATAAAGCTATATGAAATGATTGAATAAGTTATTTTTGTAGTCCATATTCAAGGAATAATTTCACTTGGAATGCACCAATTTCATTTTCAGATGAGCTGTTCTGGAGAGCATGTTCCCAGTCTTTCACAGGATGCACATATGGCACCTATTAAACCCTCCTTGCAATGATTTATGTACAAATGCTGTTATTTGTTTTTCTAAAAATTCCCTCAACTTCTTAATAAAATGGAAAATCAGGTTTTTTTCCCAGAAATCATTCATATTTATCAATAAAATCTTAAAAGGCTTCATGAGGCAAAAAAACACTGTATTTTTGTTTATATATTTTTCATCTTCTATAGTTTACATATGTAATACAGGATCTTATTATTGTCTTCTTTTAAGCATCTTATTTTTTTACTTGTCCCTTATTTATATCATCTTTGTAATCATTAACTTTAAAAAATTTGTTAAGATATAAATCTAGATTATAAGAAGAAAATATATACTCGTTATAGATATTTCAATATAGGGATTACAGTAATATCTCTGTGCTTAAAATATTGAATACTGCAACAGTTGATGTGAAAAATAAGGCAGCTATTAAGTGGTCAATAGAAGAGTTGTATATACTCTGTAGATATAATGGGAAAAGGAATGATGTGTGTTCTAATCAGGACAGAGAAGGATAATATGAGATTTCATTACACTACTCAGAATGGCACTTAATTTAAATCCTACTAATTGTTTATTTCTGGAATTTTCCACTTAATATTCTCAAACCATGGTGTTTAATAGATAACTAAAACTGCAGAAAGTGAAACTGTAGATAAGAGAGGAATACTATACTCATAAATATACACAGAAGCTAATATGAAAAACAAAGGAAGATAAAGACTCTCAAGTACTATCAATGCTAGGAATTTAGGCCAACCTGTGGAGTTGAAGAACATAAAATATTGTTAGTGGTGTTATGTGAGAGTTGATAAAGTGGAAGACAGTCCATGAGTCTGAATCTAGGTGACAGGGAATTCAGCTTCTGCAAGGGAAAGCCAGGTGAAATGCTGTCTCTTTCCGTCTCTTTCTCCACCCTTTAGGCTCCATCTACTGCCTTTCTTTGAGCTGGACCCAACCAGCATCCTATCAACAAATTAACTTTGATGATAAATTCTAGAGGGAGCAAAAACAGGGAAGGAAAAGGATTAATAATGTAACTGGAAGAGGGTTTGAATAACATCTGCTGTTTAGAGACTGAGTTGACAAATGTGATGGAGTGACTGAAAGTGATCCACGAAGTAAAAAAATTAAAAATAAAAAAAAATCACTTAAGGAAAATAGTATAAAAACATAAAATTTAAAAGATTGTATAAGCTTTCAGAATAAAATGAACACCCATCCTATACTATGTGGTAATAACTATAGTAACGTGATCCCACAAAAATTTTCTTTGCTTTTCACTCCCCCCGCCCTTTTTTTTTTTCCTTTGGGGGGTGGTGGTTGCTGGGGAGTGAACTCGGGGCTTTACACATGGTAGACATGTCCTCTATCACTTTTACAACCCTAAAAGTGTTTTTAATTTATTAAATATATGTATGTGTGTGTATATACATGTGTGTGTAAATTGTTCTAATAGATTCTTTTAATACTACAGCCGCAAATTAATATTTTAATATATAATTGACAAATTTTATCAATACTGACTTAAAACAAAAATCCTCATTTATCTTTCAACATTGTTGTAATCTTCACAATAAAAAACACAATTTGTAGATAACTTTATACATTTTACACTATTAGTATATAAGATAGGAAATAAGAAAATGCACTCAGATTATCCCTGATAATTTTTCAGCTCTGTGTGTGTTACAACGAAGGTCACTTACATATGAGAAAACAGAAATTTTATATTAATTCCAGTAATACCTAAGTTTTATCTCAAAGGGAAAAAAATGGCCATCATTGATATGCTTCCTCTGTTATTTCCTACTAAACTTTGTCAGCTATTCAATGGGAGATTTGAAATTGAGGAAAGAGATTAAAAGATTTCTTTGTGATGTGAGTAGTGTTATTAAATCGATTTCCATGATTTCAAGTGTTTCTTGAGTGTCAAATCTGAATGATTCATTATTCATGTTTGCCTGAACCCACAGGCCGAAATATCACAATTTCTTAATGTTAGCAAGACAATAACATAATATCTTCACAAGATTGAACTGGGATTCAAGCAGAGATAACCAACACAGGGATATTGTGTTCACTGTTTTGTGAAAGAAACTGATGAAATATTATTAAGTACATTTTAAAATCAGTCCTAATTCTGTAGAATTTCATAAAAAAATAGATCCTGTGGGCCAAGGCAAGATAAGCATAATGGATACACTAGTTCTGTGTGCCAAAAATAAAGATACAAAATTCAAGATTTTGAATAACAATCATCAGCTCTATGTCTGTTGGAGATATAAAATAGTTTTCAGAAAGAAAACATCATAATTTCTGATTTCATAAGTTATTTGAATGTGCCCAAATGTCTGACAAATTTATTCCAGTCCAGGCTGCCATTCTCAATGACTTACACATCTAGAAGAAGAAAATGATTTTTATGGTTTGGAGACAATGCAAGAAGTCTCAGTGAAGAAATAATCAGCCATGAAAGTTTTAATCCAATCAGTGAATTGATCACTAATGGGATTAACTGAGTGGTAACTGGTGATGGGTGGGGTGTGGCTAGAGGAAGTGGTTAATTGGGGGCATGGCTATGGGGATGTATATTTCTATCTGGGAAATGGAATCTCTCTCATTCTCTGCTTACTGATCATGTTGTAAGCTACTTCCCTCTGATACACTCTCCTGCCATGAAATTCTGCCTCAAGGAATAGTGCTGACCTTCTATGGACTAAGACCTCTGAAACCATGAGCCTTCATCCCTAAAATTATTCTGGTGGGCCTTTTAGTCACAACATTGAAAGATCTGACTAAAACCGTTATTCATGGTGGACCCTAACAACTTCATGGTTTTCATCCATTAATCCAAATAGATAGCATAGGTAAAATTTGTAAAATATCAAGACTTTTGTGTGATATAATTATTACTAATAATTAAAATATTAATTTTGTAGATGATCATTGGTAACTCTATATATGTGTATATATATAACTATATATTTATAACTATATATAAATATAGTTACAAATGCATAATACATGTGTATACACACTCTTTTGTGTGTGTATTTAAACGTGGTGTTTGAAAATAGTAGTGAAAACATGTCAAAATTGAGAAATATTGCTATAAATAATATAACATAGAATTGTGAAATGCCATCACAAAACATAAAGAAACGGTGAGTAAATCTGAGGGAAAATACTACTATATGTATCTGTTTGTTTATTTGAACAATAAAACATAAAATTAGATGAATCTTGATTAATATATTCCAAAATGTGTCCCAGTGAACTCTAGACCTCTGGATAAATTTTGGGAATTCTACATTATGTAACCATGAAATGAGGAATTACAGTGCATAAAAATACATGATAGATCCTTAAGTTAATAAAGATTGTAATTTAATTTAACCAAGGATTTTCAAAATACATATGATGCATTTATAAAATCCAACCATTCTTTTACTAGCAGGATTTGTATGCATTGGAAGATATTTTGGGAGAAACGGTCTATGTTATTTCTTTCCTAATATTGGGATTTAAAGTGAAATAATTTAAAACAAAACTAAAAGATTATAAAAGTTAAACTTTAAAATATAGCAATAATTATTTATTCAGTCTCTAACAGAATCTGTTTGTCAGTCCATGCATCTTCTTAAGTCAATGAACTCAATGAAATAGTTGGTATAATAAAATTAAACCACTCACTGGAGTGTAACTACTCAGCATATTTAGTTTTTCAAACACAGTCCTTTATCTCCCTCACCATTCCCTCTTATAATACAATTGCATTTCATCCTCAAATCTTCTGAAAATATTTTCATAGGTACAGAAAGCATCCTTATTTCAAATATATGCAAGTTAAAATGAAAAATTTATTTCACCTTAATTATTTTTCCTCCCTATAATTAGAAGCTAATCTTATCCACACATAGCTGCAGGCTCAGAACCAGTAAATGCTTGACTGTCGAAATGATTGGGGAACTTTACTTTCTGATAATTACAAGATATAATTACTTTGGAGCTTTCAAAGACCTTTCAGTGATTAAGGAAGCTTTTCTAATTCAGTCATAACATTTGTATTACTAATAAACTAAGAAGTCCTACACTCTAATAGCTGACAAATTTGAAAGAAACACCAATTCTAAAAATAGTTTTGTAGGCTTCAGGGAAAATCATTTCAGTATTTAAAAGTATTGCATTCTATAAAATGCAACTTTGTAAGTTTTCTTTAATAAACATATAATCAATTAAGATGTATAAAGTCAATGTTATTGGCATATTTTTCAAATATCATATCTAGGAAATATGGAATAATTAACAAAATATATGTCCAACAATTTGGAAGAATATGTTTTCTTTTCAAGCAGCACTAACCCAACCCAAGTAGAGGAGTCTTAAGTAATTTACTGCCAGGGTAATTCACACAGCAATGTGTCACCAAGCATTTGAATGCTTTAAGAAAGTAGGAGCAATTTCATTTTCTGTATGACAGAGTGTATGACAGGAAAATTGTTGCTGAATTGTAATCTGAATGTAGGAAAAACCAAAAGTGGGAAACTCGTGCTTGAAAGTTGAGGAAAGTAAGTAATTTACTGAAATTATAATGCAGGTCTACTTTCTTCATATTGAAAGTAGTTTTTTTTCCTAAGTTTTCACTGTCACTATGACTAAAATGTGGTGTATCAGTGCCAGTGGGAATGGATATGTGTTAATAACAGCAGACTTGGCAAAGAAACTGAAATGTGTATATTAGTACAGTGTTCTTTCCAGTAGAGACCTAAGAGAAAATTTGATAATGATGTTTATTTATCCCTCAGCATATGTAACTGGAAGGTCTTTATGTGTACACGAACCTCAGATAATTTATTGAATAATAATGTGGAAGATACAGAGATACTTTAGATTAAAAGAAGTAGAACCCAAACAAAGATGTGAACACAGTTCTTATTGTAGTGTTCAATGTGAAGTTCTTTTATAACATTACCAGATGCCATTTACCATCTACATTTTTATGACAAGATCTATATTTAGACATATTGTCTAAGTTTGCACCAATAACTGTCTTTTGGGGAGAAAGTAGTCTGAGAAGTGGATATCTTCAAAGATGCATTGCGACATCATCTTTGCACTTTAATTATGAACCCCTGAGTCCTTGCCCAATTTCAGCCAAGAGTTATTTGTCTTTGTTATCAACACATACTTCCTGTATGTCATGAATTGTTCCAGTAAAACTATGTTTAATCTGTAATCTTAATAAGAGATTGCTAATATAGATGCTATTCTCTTTTTATAGGTAATGAAATAAAGTTGCAGGGAATCTAAAGTATTCCCAAAAGTATTACCAAATTACAGAAGCAAGATTCAAACTTAGATCTCACTAATTCCAAAGGCTGATTCTAATGTGCATCAAGCTGTGTCTTTTGATACATGTCTTAATCCCACTGACTTTTAATTTCTTTGAAGACATAAAGGGGAAAGCCATTGCTTATATAACTTATGCAGTCATTGGATTAGTAAAAGAATATAATAAGTGGAATATGTTTTAGAATTCAAGATATTGATAAATATCTCATTTTCTTCATTACTTTTCCTTCATGTGCTAGGTTTTATTAAGTAGACTTGGATTCCATTAGTTTTCTAGAATAAAATTATCCTACCATAAATTTGAACTGAAACAAATTCTACATATTATTCAACAATAAAATACAAGTGGATGTTCTTCTTAAGGACAACTAATTTTTCATTTTATTACAGAAAATAATATTCCAACTAATAAATATTTCTTACTTAAATTGATATTTACTTTGAAAATATTTATTTTTAAAGAAAATTGTTTCAATGAAAATTGTTGTGTACTTTCATACAATGAAGAAATTTCCCTAATCTCACATTAGTCAGTGTAGTAAAATCTGTCTTCTCAATATAAGTAGGTGAAAAAGTAACATAGTAGAGCATCTAATTCTTTCTTATACTTCATTTTTATCTCTGTTCTTGCTTCAATAATTCCATAAACTGTTTAAAATTATTTTAAGTCTGAAATTTTATACAAATATAATATAGAAAAAAACAGAAGGAACCAAGGAAATTGATTCAAGAAAAATTAAAATAAATTTAGTGTTCAGAAAAAGCACAGTTCAAAGAGCTACTCTTTGTTCTTTTGATATATGAGTTGCAATGTCCAATTACTTCTATAAAGAGCAGGCATATGAGCTTTTCAGTCACAGATATGAGTTCAGTATTGTTACTATTCCTTATTAGCTGAGAAATCTTGGAGAGTTTATAAGTTCTTGATAAATTTAGTATTTGCCTTCTAGATTTTCTGTGAGGAAAATGAGTTTTTTCATATGAAGTAGTCTGAATAGTTTCAGAAAGATATCAAGGAATGATAATATGTGAAAAAGTAGTGAAGTGCTTCTTACAAATTGCTATGGCTCAAATGTGGTTTGTGTCCACCAAAACTCATGTTGAAATTTCATTCCCAGTGTAACATTGGTGGGAAATTCAAGATATAATGAAGACATAAAGAGGAATCAATGTCTTTCCATTGATAGTGTTTTAGTAATTATGAGAGAGGATGATTATAAAAGCTAATTCAACTTCCTGGGCTTTTCTTGCTTTCTATTTTTCCACATTTCTGCCAAGTTATGACACAGCAGGAAACCAAAAAGATGCTGGAGATTTTTTCTTGAACTCCCAACCTCCAGAACTGTGAGCCAATATAAACTTGTTCATTATGAATTAACCAGTCTCAGGTATTTGGTTATAGCAAAAACAGTAACAGATTATATCAGAAAGCACTCTTAATACAGTTTATATTAAAATATTATTTCTGAATTGCAAATTATGACATGTTATGTGAGTATGAGTTTGCTTTATATTCTTCTTAAGTGCTGGAAAACTCACAAAATATGCTTTACTGATATGTTTATGATATATTTGTATTGATAAAATATTTTCTCCTTATTTTATATAAAAGAAACTTATGCATCATTAGAAAGCTGGTAAACTTTTAAACATGGCTTTCAGATAATTCTGAAAACTGTGTTACAAATAAACTCTAGAGAAAATTGGGGATGATAGAATAACTCTGAAGTGTATTCCATTCATCAAACACAACTGTCCCACCTAATTTCTGTGTATTCCCTGTACCTCCAGCTAAATTCACATATCTCTTTTGAAAAAAATAGTAATGGACTCAAATGTAGGCATTAATGCAGGTTATTTCATCAAATATAAGGAGATAGAACAAAGAACACTATCTTTGAATTTTATTCTTAGAAATTGCTAAAAATCTTTACAGAAGAGTACGGCAGTTTATCCTTTGTCAGGCTATAATCCCATAGAAAAGGGATTTTGAAGGGGCAAGATTATTAGCAAAAGGAATTGTTCAGGGGTGATTGTGGCAATAGAGGTAAGAGAGAAAATGGAGGTATAGACTATTTAGTAATATAGTTAGGGACAGAATAGGTATATTCATTGGTAGTGAAAGACATGTAATCAGAGAACAGTCAATTTTTCCCAAAGCAAGCATTGTTCTCCTTTATTAAATTCAGAACACAATAAAGTGCAACACTCAGCTACTAACTCAGCCTTGATTAAATCAAGTTGTTCAGTGAATGATGGTAACTCCTCAGGGTGATTACAGTGGACATTGTGGTGTTCCACCTGGATCCCTCGTAAGTAATGAAAGATTTACTGAGCCAAAGCTTCAAGATGCTTCCAGAAGACAGTCCTCATCTGACAGTTCCCTGCTAAAGACAAATTGTTACATAGAAAGTCACAGCTACTTCTGTTGGTATCCTGCATCAAATGATTGATAGTAAGAGGAATAGAAAGACATGGCCTCCCTCCCTAACCCAGTGATTTTGAAGGGATCCTAACTCTAGAGCTCTCTATAATGTTGACTGAGGCCTTCCTTGGGACTGCATTGCAGCTTGGCTTCTCTCTCTCTCTCTCTCTGAAAATCTGCTTTCTCCTTCCCTTCCACCGGTGCTAATCCCAAGGGCACTTTCAAATAAATGTTCTGCATTTTAGATGACCTCAGTTTAGCTACACAGCCTCCCCTCCTGCTTACTTTATGCACATACTGTCATACCCACCTTTCCCTTCTTGCAATTCTCAGGCTTTTCCTCATCTCTGGGGACTGAAGCATCTGGTGCCTCTGTTTAGACTACCCTTGTATCTATTGTTCCATTCAGAGCTTGTCTGTTCACATCAGTCCAATGCCAAGTTGATTACTTTTGGGATATTTTCTCCACATCTATCATCCTGAATTACAGGTTTTGCTCTTAGCTCTCCCAGTACTGTTTAGAGAAAGACTCTGTTATTACATATCACACAAAAGTATTATGATTTTTCTTTTATAATCATTCAATGGGAGAAAAAAATTTAGGAAAGGAAATCTCTATTCTCCTTTCTTCAGTGTAGCATATTCCCTGACTCAAATTTTTTTTTTTTATTAGTACTTGTCAATTGAATAAACTGAGGAAGTTTATGAGTGAGTGAAATAATAAACGAAGAGTGAAAGTGATTCAAAGTCCCTGAAGACATATTTCAGATCTTTTTATGGTCATCATTTTCAGTTTGTCAAACAACTAATTTAATAATAGTAATATTAATAAATTATAATAAGAATAAGAATATTATATCTAGTACTAATATATCCCTAACTTAGCATCAGGAGTTATGATGAGTGACTTAAATGGATTATTATGTTTCCTCCCAGTTACATTCCTGTGAGTTACTACCATTATACTCTATAATGAGAGAAATTGGGCAATTTACCCTGAAATTTGAAGGAAACAGAAATGAAATTAAAGTCATTCATCATTAAATAATCTTCATCTCAGCAAAGGCATTTTAAATACACTAGTCCTTACTGACTTTACTTATTATATGAACAAAACTAAGGACACAAATTAGAGAAAAATATCCGAGACTAAGAATTGGATATTGAATCAATAACTGAATGGCATGTACAAATAAAAACTCTTTAGTATCTACTTCCATCATATGTAAGATTTCAAAGTCTGTAGCCAAAGTTGACACAATTAAATGAGACATTCCGTTCATGTACAGTAATTGTTGATTCCCTCCCTCTCCTTGCCTTCTTTCACTCCATAATGATTTTTCTCTATGATGTACAGTGTTACTTTGGGAATTTGTTTTGGTTTTCTCACTAAATGAATATAGCTGTATGCTTCATTCTTTTATATAAATCGCCATGATCTGCCTCTACTTAATATTAATTAAAATTAATGGTAATCTTAATCTTCAACTACATTTTTGTCATGATGCATACACTTTGTCTTTTAAAAATGATTTTAAAGGCAAATATATCATTATAAAACTCATGTCTAAATAATGATATTGAGATTCAGAGAGAGAGAGAGAGAGAGAACACATGTGGGCAATAGAATAACATAGCACAGCTTTCGGTGGGGGGGAGAACATGGAAATCAAAGCATAGTCTGTTTTTGTTTTCTTTACTGTCAAAAAAAAAACTTCACAGACAAAATTTACTTGGAATTGTCCAGTAGTAGACAACCATTACCTCAAACAAAAGCTTTTTATTAGTCTATCAGAAACCAAACATCAAAGAGACCAGATAGGAATGTTCTGAAAGTCATTCTGGGTATTTGTTCAAATGGCATATCACAATATCTAAAATTGTCATCATTGAAGGGCTTTTCTGGTGGATAGACTCTAGTGGTTAATATGCTCAACCAAAACTATTCTGAAATTCACTTTTAAGAAATCAAGATGTCTATCCTCTTAGCTCACTTTATGTTTCAGAAGCAACATTCTAGCTCTTCATCACTCTTGATGTCTTCATTCTGACACTCTATTTGACTTGCACCAGGAAAACATGAGTCTGCTTAGCAGTGAGGAGAGGTCTATAGTTGGTGGGTATTACCAATAAAAATTCCTTATTCCATCACTAGGTTGTTAGCAAATAAGGAAAATTATATAAGACTATTTCAGCCAGGGTGAGAATGTGTGTGTGTAACAGATTTTTAAAATGAAAGAAAATAACATTACTCCACATCGAAAAACTTTAAGTAAGGCTATGATCTTTATAGGTAAAGTTTATGAAGAGAGAGATAATTTGTAAACATTTGGAATGACACTGGTCAGCAAGACATTCACTCAAGATAAACTCAAAATACTAAATTTACATAAAGGAATGAGAAAATTTTATAGAAGTTTTAATAGCTTTTTATTATATTTAATTTTAATCTATAAAACATGAATAATGTGGATATTTGTGAGGTACTAATTAAAATTTTGGTACACATTTACATTGTATAATGTTTAAAACAGGTTAAACACATCTACCTCCTCAAAAATTTATGATTTCTTTAGGGTGAAGACTTCCAAAATCTTCTCTTAAAGGATTTTGATATATACAGTACATTATCAATTATCTGTAGCCATCCTACTGTCCAATAATACATTAGTACTTCTTATTCCTGTTGAATTATAACTGAGTACCTACTCATGTAACTCCCTGCATCCCTACCTTCCTGCAATGGTTTGGATGTGTGGTGTACCCTGAAAGCTCATGTCTGAGACAATGCAAAAAGGTTTGCAGAAGAAATGAATGGGTCATTGCTTAACCTAATCAGTGATTTGATCTATGATGGGATTAACTGAGTGGTAGCTGGAGACAGGTGGGGTAGGGCTGGAGACAGGTGGGGTGGGGCTGGAGAAGGTGGTTCATTGGGGCCATGGCAATACAGTGTATATTTTGTTTCTGGAGAGTGGCATTTCTCTTTCCAGAAAGCAGTTTTCTGATCATCATGTGAGCTGCTTTTCTCTGCCACACTTTCTGCCTTGATGTTCAGTCTCATCTCCAGCCCTGAGGAATGGAGCCTACTGTCCATAGACCTGTGACCTCTGAAACTGTGAGTGCCCAAATTAACTTTTCCTCCCATAAAGTTTTTCTGGTTGGATGCTTTAGTCACAGAAGAAACAACAACAACAACAACAACAAAAAGAAAAATGACTAAAACACTTCCCCACCAAACATCCTGACTTCTGGTAACCAAATGTTACTTTTTATTTACTTCTATGAGATAAATTTTTTAACTTCTACACATGAATAAAATTTAAAGACACGTGTCTTTATAAATCTAACTGACTTATTTCATTTAGTTTAATAATTAGTTTCATCCATGTGGTGGTAAAATTTATATATATATATATATGTATATATATATATATATATATATCTCCACAATTATAAATTTTATATATCTCCACAATTTATATATATCTTAAGTTCACGGTGACTTAAGTTATTTCATGGATATTATGACTATTTCAGAGAACATAGTATTGCAGATATCCCTTCCACATACTAATTTTACTTCCTTTGGATATGTAACTAATAGCGGGATTGCTGGGTCATATGATACTTCTTTTTTAAAATTTTTTGTTTGTTTCCACAATGATTGTACTAATGTACATTTTCATCAATAATATGTGTGTGTAACAGCATTTGTTTTTCTCCACACTCTTGCCATTGCCATTACTTAGTCTTTTTGAAAATAGCCATTCTTACTGGGGTGAAGTTAGATATGATTGTGAATTTGATTTGCATTTCTCTCAGGATTAGGGATGTTAAGCATTTATTTTTTTCACATGCTGCCTTCTATTTGAATGTTTTATTTTGAGAAATGCCTACTTAGATCCTAATCCATTTTTTAAATTAGTTTTTTGTTTTGACTATTCAATATGTTTTAGTTTCTGATATATTTTGAATATCAACTCCTTTTAAGAGGTAATCTCTGAAAACATTTTCTCTCATTCTTTTGATTGTCTCATCACCCTATTCATTATATCCTTTTCTGTGAAAAAACTTGTAAATTTATTAAAGTCCAATTTGTTAATTTTTCTTTGTTTTTTTTTTTTCTTTCTCTGTGTTTAGCATCTTTTCCAACAAACTTTTTGATAATTCCACTGTCCTGGAGCTTTCTTCCTCTTTTGTTCTAGCAGTTCTGTTGTTTTAGGTGTTACATTTAAATCTCGAATCCATTTAGAGTTCATTTTTGTAACTGCTAGGGAAACAGGTCTAGATGTGTTCTTCTGCATGTAATAATCGAATTTCCCCAGCATCTTTTATTGAAAAGACTGTCCTTGCTGCACTACATATTCTTGACACTTTTGCTAAAATCAGTTGGCTACAGATGAATCAGCTTTCTTCTGGGTTCTGTGTTTTGTCCTGTTGATGTATGTGAATCATATCAAATGCCTGTTTTATGCTAGTATCACGCCATTTTGGTTACTGCAGCATTGTGGTGTATTTGAAGTAAGAAGATGTAATACCTTCTGTTTTTGCTCTTTCTGCTCTAGATATCTTTGGCTATTACGCTATATTTTTGTCCTACACAAATATTGAGATTGTTTTCTATTTCTGTCATTGGTGTTCTGATAGAAATTCAAATGAATCTGTAGATTTATTTGAATCATATAGAAATTTTTACTGGTTCTTCTTATACATGACAGGAAAAGCTATTTTGATAAAATTATACAAACATGGGATACATCTTATTCTAATTAGGACCTCATTCTTGTGGGTTGGTATGATGGTGAAATTCACTTAGGTATTTTCATTTTCAGTTAGGTATTAATGTAATTTTCCCATGTACGCATATAGATATTTTAATGTTTTTGGTTCCTCTGGGTTGTCTCATCACAAGATGTCTTTACAATTTTTTGTGTGTCCTTTGCAGCATTTTTTTTAATCAATCTTTCATAGTTCTCATTACATGGAGCTTCCACACCTTTGGTTTAATTTATTCCTAGCATTTTATTTTTATTCTTATTTTCTTCTTAGCTATTGTAATTGGGACTGCTTCCTTGATTTTTGTTACAGAAAATTTGCTGTTAGAGTGTAGCAATGCTATAGATTTTATATATTAATTTTGCACTCTGCACCTTTGCTGAATTCATTTGTTAGTTCTAATATCTTTCCATTGGAGTCTGGGGTTTTCTATATATAAGGTCTCATGAGCTGCAGACAGTGCTAATGTGTTTTCTTCCTTACTTCCCACTTTGGATGCCCTTTATTTTTCCTGATTATTCAGGCCAATACTTCTAATATTATATTTAATGACATTGGTAAAATTGGACAGCCTTTCCTTGTTCCAGATCTTCAAATTTTCTCCATTCTATATGTTAGCTGTGGTCTTATTATATAAAGTCTTCATTATGCTGAAGTACATTCCTTTTATACCTACTTATTTTTATATTTTTGAGAAAATATTTTTATGAAGTTATGTTGATTCACATCAAATGCCTTTTTTGCTTCTGTTGATGTCTTGCATATTATGTCCCTTATCTGTTGACACATTACATTATGTATGTTTATTAGCAGATTCTTTAATGATCCTTATAACCCTGTAATGAATTCCATTTGGTCATGGTGAAATATCTTTTTAATGTGCCATTGGATTTAGTTTGTTTGTATTTTGGCTATTGGTGAATCCAGCTCCCTTTCTTCTGTGCTTGATTGGAGGAGGGATGATGTAGGCAATAAACATCTGTATAATGCCTTCCAGTGCATTTTCTTGGAAGAAGGAATGAGTTCTAGACCTTAGACTGTGACAGGCCCAGTTCTGAGTTTCAAGTCTAAGGTCTAGAACTCATTCCTTCCTCCAAGAAGCAGATGTTGTCTAAAGGGGCTTGAAGTGGAGGGGAGAGGAAGCATGGGTCTACCTTCCTGTCTTCTTCTGTCTGGTTTTTATTATTATTATACTGAAATCAGACACTGATTCTCTTAACTGGCTCCCTCTGTTTTTGTGAAATAGTTTGGTGCTGTATGCACAGCTTTTAAATGATTTTTCTGTGGGAAGATGATCCTTAGGCGTCTTTTTTTAGCCATCATCTTGTTATGTACCCAGCTTTCATAATTTGATTCCTAATTTCACATGTTAGATTTTGGGATTTCAGTGTTTAAGAAAAAAGATAAATTAACACTTTAAAATTCTTATTTCATCAAAGTACATAGTTAATAAAAGCTCAACTTTTTATTTAACTACAAAATTGAAGTAAACATAAGGCAGTAATAACAATCAAAGTTTTCATGTATTTCTGTATTGTTTATGCCAAAATTTTGTAAAAATTTTTGTAGATTATATTTCTATTAAATTTATTCTATCTTTTAAAACAAAAATTAGCCTATTCTGATGCCATAATTCAAAATTAAAATGTCTATACCTATTATTAGAAATATTTAGTTGCTTTTCAACAAGCAAAAACTCATTTTGTATCTTCATGTGAAAGTAAAACCTGTTCAAAAGCAAATAAGTAAATACAACTTGATTAAAATACATCAATATTGTACATGAACTGGAGCTTGATTGTCTATTAATATGCAATATCATATTTTATGAATATAAATTATTAAATGAACACTCTAGCATAGAAAATGTTTTTGTGTATTTTAACTTAAAAAAATAAAGAGATAATATACTCCAGAGAAAGAAATGCTTTTCTTTGTTAGTTCTTATGAACTCAAAGAATAGAATTATGGGACAACAAGGAGAGAATACTTAAAAAAACATAAAGCACTCTATTGAAAAGGATAATGCTAATGGTGCATATTTGCATATGACACTTGCTGTAAAATAAGTATAGATTAATAAAAAAAGAGTTATTATCTAGTCTTTGATTCTTTGCTTCATCTCAGCTCTAAGGAACTGATTAGTTATAGTATTCGTTACCTATTTCCCCTCCTATTTGGAATTGCTTTTCTTAGCAAACATTTCAGTAAGTTTTATGCATGAGCAAACCAAGTGTGTTTGAAATTGATAAAGGTTGTAAAGAGCTATATGCTAGCTGCACAGAATTCCTGTAAATATATTTTAATGCAAATCTTATCAACCAAATGTCAGAATTACTCCAGTGATATTCATACTACTGCAACATGCTCACTCTAGAAATGAGCAAGCTGCTCACCAGAGATTTAGAGTTTAAGCAGAGGCAGAAAAATTTATTTGTTCTGTGTATTTTCTGATAAACAAAGCAACTTCCTTGTGCATTCTCTGTTTAAATGAAAGTGTATGGTACAATTTTGATAAGAGGACTATTAGGATAAGAAGAGGAAATGCCTACCATATAGTCATTTCTCAAAGAAACATTTTTTTTCATTGACAAAATTCACAATTTTTTTCTCTGTCCATTTTTTAATATTACCTTTTATACTTTGTGATATTGGTTTAAAATGTAGTATTCCAAAGACACTATATGTTTGTATATGTGTGTGTGTGTGTGTGTGTTTCTCTAGAGAACCCTCACAAATAGGAATTTTGCTTTTTGTTTCTGTTAGGGATTTCTAGTTTTATTACATTATTATCAGAGGAAACTGGTCATAATATTTTGATTTCATGAATAATATAGATGTTTATCATAAAATATTTAATCATTTTTAAATATGTTATAGTCAGTAGAGAAAGAATACTTAAAATTATTAGAATATAGCATTCAAAATATAATAATACAATATTCCTAACTGATCATACTATTTAATTTTTAATTTTTACTTACTTATTTCTTTTGTTTAGTTGACCAGGGTTGTAATTGAATAGTTAATTAAATTATTCTATTATTATTGTGTTTATTATTAATATATAATTGTATATTATTGTGTATATTATTAATATATAATCCTATATTATTGTGTATGACATGTATCTGCATGTCAAGGTTGATTTGTAGTGTTTGTTTCATAATGGTTTCTGATGTGTTATTTAGTTCACAGAAACAAATCAGAAATGTTTGTTTTTAATTTCAATTTTTGGGTTAAAATGGCTCCATTTGTGGCACCTCTGTTTCCTTAGAGGTTGAAGAGTAGATCAGGATCACCATATCTTCTGTCTATGTGTTCTTGCCTATTATTTACTCTAAATTTTAACTACCCTAGATTATTTGATTTAGGTGTGTTTCTTATATCTTATTAGGTTGGGGCTTTTCTTTTGAGTCAGATTGGAAATTATTTTTTGTGTGATTTAATACCACTTATATTGATATGACTGATATTTAGTCATTACTCTGTCATACTATTTCAAAATATATTAGACATGCTGTATTTCTTTTTCTGTAAAATATAGTTATATTAATTTACAAAGAATATTTTTCTTAATCAATTGTTTCAGAAGTTGTGACATAGCAAATGAAGTTCTAATAGTCACTCAATATTGATATAAAATATCTATATTTATTTCAAAACCTGTAAAAATCACTGATTAATACATGTACATATATATAAGATAAATGTGTCTATTCAGATAATGTTTAACTGTTATCTATGTGTGTATCAGTATACAATAGACTTTGCTAGTAAAATATTCTTTTTTATATGAAAGAAATTTGTAGTAAATATATATATATATATATTCTGCTAAGATAAATGGAGTTATTCTACTTGTTTTTTCCTTTACTTTCTAGTTACTGATATTAAATATTTATGCACCATACTTATTTAAAGTATTGATATTTTCTAAACTTAAGGAACCATATAATTTAAAAATTTTTCAAATTAGTGTTGAAGACACTGCTCAATATTTTAAATATAGTGTTTTCAGGGAAAGGCATCAGAAAGGTGGTGGAACAGGACTCATTCCAGGGCTCATTTCTTGGCAGAAACAATTCAAATAACTATGCACACATAATATTATGACAAGCTCTAAAAAAAAAGTGATAAATTATATCGCCTAGGTATAGTACAGATACAAGAAAAACTATGAGTTGGCAATTTCCCACATGTGGAAAGAATATTTTTATATTTCCAATATCAATCCAGTTTGGAGAAAGAGAACCTCAGCCTGGGAGAAGGATAGAAAATTGTTACTTTGACTTTTCCACAGGACCTCAAACCAGTCCTGTAACCCAGGATGAGATAAGCCTCCATGGCCCCAGGTTGCAACCACTGTGCTGAATCTCCAGACCCAATTTCCTGCCAGGTTGAATCTCCCAGCCTAAGCTCCAGGCCTGCATAGCAGACTCAATATCTAGTCCAATCAACCATCTGGCCAGGCTTAGTAATTCCAGGTTTTTTACTATCCTCAGTGCCAGGCCAGATCCAACAGCTTAAATTCCGACTGCTCCAAGGCAAACTCAGGGGCCACATGTCCCAGCCTATCTCCCAAAACTAGACTTGCTCTCACAGTCACAGTTTTCAAGCCTTCTCAGCACCAGGATGGCTTTCTTATATTTTCAGGTCAGCACTTATTTACCCAGTATATACAGGATACAGGTGTATTCAGCACCAGATCAAACCAATAGCTCCAGTGTCCTGTATGGTTCCAGTGGCACCAGTGTTTAGGTATGCTTCAGCATGCTCAGGGTCTATATCCACCTTAGTAATCCTCAGGGTCAGGCTGAACTACACATACAGAAGCTCATAAAACACCCCTGTAGATCCAGGTACCTGGGACACCCCCAAAATTCCAGTTCAAGTCTCTTTCCAGTGGTATAAGTATCTGGGCAAAACTCAGTTAAAAGTCAGCTTCTATGGATCCAGGCTTCAGACGGGAAGCTGAAATTCTAGACCGATGTCTATGGACCTATACTCCAAACCCTTCCTCATGGACCCAAGCTCCAGACCCTTCTGTGGATTTTTACTTAACATGTCCACCCCATGGACCTACATTGTAGGCCTGCCCTTTGCTAACCAAATGACCAGGGTAGCCAGTTTAGGCTTGAGCAACATGGCTTCTGTCCCCAACTTCCACCACACCAGATAGCTTGCCAGAATAACTGCACATTCAGAACAGTACAGGGCTTTGTCAGGCAAAGTAAGTGTGCAAAGACTGAAATGAGTTTTTACTCCAAATGTCTAAACATTATATTAAAGAAATTTGACATAAAAATTGAAGCATAATACCACCCAAACCACAAAACATTTCACAGTAGTTGACGCAAAATAAATATACAACTTAACAAAAAATTAAAAATAATCATTTTAAATAATTTCAGTGAACTTCAAGAAATTACTGGAAAACAATATCTATTCAATGAAATCAAGACAATAATAAATGACCAAAATAGAATTTTGGAGAGATACTCAAATATTTAAAAAACAAAATGAAATGAAGCCTGGAGATGAAAGATATAATAGAATATCAATAGCAGAATAGAAAAGAAAAAAATTGGTCAACTCAAAGATAGATTTTTAAAAAATTTATCAGAGATAAAGAAATACCACTGAATAGCAAAAAAAAAAGCTTATGGAACCTATTGGAAAGTATTAGCATTAAATATTTAAGTTAGAGGAGTTTGTGAAGCAGAAGAGAAAAAAAAACAAGGCAAAATGCTTATTTAAAGAAATAAAAACAGAGAATTTTCCAAATATAGTTAAATATCCAGGTACAGGATGGTCAAAGTCTTTGATCACATTTAATTCAAATAAGCCACCAAGACATTACAAGAAAACTATAAAAAGACAAGCATAAAAGGAGAATTCTGAAAGCAAGAGAAAAGAAGCAAATAACATATAAGGGAGTATCAATAAGATTGGCAACAGACTTCTCATCAGAGACCTTACAGTCCAGGAGGGAGGAGGATGATGAATTAAAAATGCTGAAAGAAAAAAAAACTGTCCCAAGCAAGAATACAGAGCCCAATAAAGCTGTTCTTAGAAATGGAAAGATAAAGGCTTTCTTCGACAAGCAGAACAGAGGAAGTTCATAACCATCAGATCTGTATTGCATGAAATGCTGAAGAAAGTTGTTCAAGAAAAAGTAAAAGAACATTGATGGGTAAAACAAAAATATGTAACAGTAAAAATTCATCAGTAAATGTATATGGTCAAATTCAGAATATTCTAGTATGGTAATATTTCTCTGTAAATCACTTATATCTTTAGCATGAAAGTTAGAAGATAAAACCCTTAAAAAGAGCAAAAAAAGAGCCCCAATAATTTATTCATAGATCCATTAAAATATGTAAATCGTGACATCAATAATGTAAAATTTTAGAGGTGGTACTTGAGTAAAATTATAGAGTCATACATGTGATCAAAGCTAATTTGTTATGAGCTTAAAAACAGCTGTTATAATATATGTTCTGCAATCCTAATGGTAACCACAAAGAAAAAAAACTATACTACTTACACAAATGGTAAAGAAACAGGAATGAAAGCATACCATTAGAGAAAATTCCCTTAATTACTAAAGAAGACAGGATCAAAGGATCAAAGGATTTTTAAAGCAACCGTGTGTTTGTGTGTGTGTGTGTGTGTAAATGTAAATTAAGTTCTCCACAAAGACACAGTGTACGTGAATGAATAGTTAAAATAAAAATTGTATGCTTTCTAGAAGAGATTTGCTTTACTTTTTTAAAAATATCTTTATTTATTTTCATGTGGTGCTGAGGATCGAACCCAGTGCTTCACATGTGAGAAGCAGGCACTCTACCAATGACCTACAGCCCCAGCCCTAGATTTTCTTTACTTATAAGGACACATATAACCTCAAAATGAAGGGACATAATAAAATGTTGCCTGCCAATTGAAATCAAAAGAAAGCAGTAGTAGAAAATTGAAATGGTATTGAGTATCTGTTCTGAGTAGAATGTTATTGAAACTGGAGATTGATAAAAGAAGAAGTCTCAGAAATTTCACATATATGTAGAAATTAAATAACATGCACTAGAATAATGTATAAATCAATGAAAAATTTAAAGTTAAAATTGAAAATATATTTAATCAATAAAACTGGAAACACAATATTCTAAAAACTGAGATATAGTGCAGGCACTTTGTAAAGACAATTACTAGCAAGAAACACTTATATCAAAAATAAGGGCCAGATGTGGTGGCATGGTGGTGCATGCCTATATTTCCAGAAGCTCAGAAAGTTGAAGCAGGAGGATCATGAGTTCAAAGCCACCATAATCATCTGAGTGAGACCCTATTTCAATTTTAAAAAGAAAAAAAGAGCTGGGGATGTAACTTGGTAGTTAAGTGTCCCTAAGTTCAATCTCTGGTACAAGAATAAATAAATAAATAAATAAATAAATAAATAAATAAATAAATAAATAAGGATGATCTCAAATAGCCTAATGTTATACTTCAAGGAACAAAACAAAACAAAACAAATCAAGTACAAAGTTAGAGGGGGAAAAAAAAGAAAGTATTAAATATTAGAATAGAAATCAATGAAATAAACTAGAAAAATAGAGTAAATGAAATTGAATTGAATTTGTAAAGATTAATAAGATTTTCAAACTTTAGCAAAACTTATAAAGAGGACACCAATAAATAAAAACATAGATGAAATAGGAGGCTTTAAAACATATGTTACAGACATAAAAAAGAATCATAAGATACTACTATGAACATTATATCCAAACAATTAGAAAACTAGAAGAAATTGATGAATACTCTGACATATATAATTTAACAGAATTGAGGTATTAATAAATAAAAATATGAGTGGGCAAATAATGAGTGAGGAAATTGATTCAGTCATAAATATTCTCCCATCAAAGACAGCCGAAGGTATGATGGCCATTGCTTAAGTCTACCAAACACTCTAGGAAGAATTAATTCTAATGATTTCAAACTCTTTCAAAACCTGAAGAAAAGGACATATTTCAAAACTTCTTTGGTGAAGCTAGTGTTACCCTAAAGCCAAAGACAGAGGATGACAAAACAAGAAAAAATAAATAAATCTTAACATCTCTCACAAACATAGAGGAAAAAATTCTCAACAAGATATTGGTAAAGCAAATTTAACATCATATTGATGGAATCATTCTCCATGATCGAGTAGGGTTTTCCCCAGGGATACAAGAAGGGTTCAATGTGTGTAAATCAACAAATATGAAACATCACATTAACAGAATGAATGATGCAACTGTATAATCTTTTCTCGATAAATACAGAAAAAACATTAAACAAAATTCAACATCATTTCTTTAGAACACTAGACACAATTAAGTATAAAAGTATCTTCACACAATAAAAGCCATATATGATAAACCCAAAGCAAACATCAAATTTTAACTGTGGGTATTGAATATATTTTCTAAGATTGGGAACAAATTATTATACCCATTTTCATCATTTCTATTTAATTACTAAATGTCCAATCCAAGCAACCATTCAAAAGAAAAAAATAAAGAAGATTCACAACAAAAAGGAAGGAAGAAGGCAAATTATCACTTTGCAGACAACATAATTTCTATAGACAAATCACAAATTTTTACAAATAAAACTGATAGAAATAATAAATGAACTCAGTAAAAGTGTAGGATATTAAAATCACTACCATTTCTTTACCCTGAAAATAAACTATCAGAAAAAAATCCAAGAAAACAATAACACAACAGATACCAAAATAATAAGAGTAATAATCAGCAGCAATAAAATTAACCAAGGTGGTGAAACATCTGTGCACTGAAAATTAAAAAAAAACATGTTAGAAAATAATTATAAGAAGATACAAAAAGGAAAATCATTCTGTGGTCATAATTCAGAAGAATTAGTAATATTAAAAGATCTACACTCCCAAAGTACTCTACAGAGTCACTGAAATTTTTGCTAAAAGTCAAATGACAGTTTTTTTGAGAAACAGAAAATATAATTTAAAATGTAAATGAAATATGAAAAGACCCCAAGTAGTCAAAACTGTCTTGAACAAAAAGAACAAAGTTCTAGGTATCATAGTACCTGAGTTCAAAATGTACCTCAGTGGTATAGTAACCAAAAAAACAGCATGGTATGTGTGTAAAAACAGATACATAGACAAATGGAACAGAAATCCCAGAAGTGAATTCAGTTATTAACTATCATTTGATTTTCAGTAAAAGTAATACAATCATAATTGGGAAAGAACAGTATCTTCAATAAATGATGTTGGGACAACTGGATAGTCATATGGAGAAGAATGAATTTAGGCCTTGTCTATCACCATATACCAAAAGAATTCACAATGCATTACAATTCTAAATATATGTTCTGAAAGTACAAAACTACAAAAGGATAATATAGTTGAAATTCTCCTTGATGTAGGTTTTGGGAATGACAATTTTTATAAGATCTGAAACTCTGAAACGACTAGAAGAAAACATAGGGGAAACACTTTAGGACATTGGAGTGGGCAAGATACAGGCAAGGAAGCAAAAGTAAAAGTAGATAAATGAGATTACATCAAACTAAAAAGCTTCTTCACAGGAAAGAAAACAATCAACAGAGTAAAAAGTAACCCTACATAATGGAAGAGAAAACCTGCAGAGTATATGTCTGATAAGGCATTAATATGCAAAATACATAAGAAAATCTAATAACTCAATTTCAGAAGAACAAATTATTTACTTAAAAAGGAGCAAAAAATCTGAACAGATGTTTCTCCAAAGAAGAGATAAAAATGATAAAATGTTATATGAAAAAAAAATGATCAAGGGGCTAGGGTTGTGGCTCAGTGGTAGTGCACTTGTCTGGCATGTGTGAGACACTCGGTTGGATCCTCAGCAACACATAAAAATAAATAAATAAAGGTGACGAGTCACTTGTGTAGATTGATACAGCAGGAGTAGGAGCCGTTTATTATAGGACAACAGAGGTATTTATCCATTCCACACAGCTTATCTTAATTAGCATAAACTAGATACATCAGTCAACCAATAAGGAATCTCCACACTTAATGGCTCCCTGGAGTTACTTCACAAACCACTCCCTCTGGCATTTTGCCTGGCGCCATCCAGACTTGTTTACAGACTCTAACATTTCTCTGACAAAATGCCAGGTGCCATCCTGACTTGTTTACAGACTCTAACAGGCTACTTTACAACACAGTTACTAAATAAAATGAATTGTACTGAAAATTTCTATCAGGAGATTTTAAACATTGTCACCACAAAATTTAAGAGGCATGTAAATTAATATACATGTTACTTAGCTTGATTTATTCATCCTACAATGTATATGTTTTAGTGCAACGTTAAACATAACTATTATAAAATAAAAATTTTACATCAAATGAATAAATTTTTAATAATGGATTATTGATATCAGATATATTCTAAGCTATTAATTTTTAAATTGTACACATCAAAAGATAATTCCAGAGTGTACAATCAAAGCCTAAATATAGTGGCTAAACAATTTTGTGTTCCAATAAGTGATTTTAAATAGCATTAGCCAGGTCTAAGGGAAAAACTACAAGAATTCAATAGTATGTTTCTATTAATTTCCTCATAATTTGAACTTTTGAAAAGCAATTATAATTGCTATAAATTAATAAATGTATTCATTAAAAAGACATAATTATCTAATTCATTTTGTAATTTTATCCCACCAAAAATTATGAAATAATTTAACAGTTTTAATATGATCCTTCATAAAATTAAAAACATATTGGCAATTATATCAAATCTTTAATATTAGATTTTACTTGTTATTAAAATGAAATTCTCAGCATTGGCCTAGCTTTCTTTTAAAATGATTGAACATCAATAAACTCATCAACTAATTTAAAAGTGAGATAACTATAAATAGCATAAGGGCAACATTCCATATATTAATTCATTAATTCTCATGGCCTGCTTTAATAATTATGAAAAATCATTAAAATAATGTTTCCCATCCAAGTATATTTTATAGAAAACATTAAATCACTATTTATGGTCTACATTTATACCTCTCACAATTAACCTTGATTGGTTATTTCATGACCATTAATACTCAATAAAAGCATAGATTATACCATTTTAAATTATCATTTAATCATTGAACACCTAACATTATACCTAAATTGAGATTTTCTTTTTAAATTCAGTTTTGAAATCTTATTTGTAGACTTTTAAAATTTATAAGACAATATACTGTTTTCTTTTCACTTACTTATATATGTTTATGTCTTACTTTGACAGACAAAAGTACATGCACTTACTATTTTCATCAGCTTTGTGTCCCTGTTATCAATAATACCTGATAAGAACAAGTCAGAAGAGGGAAACTTTATTTTGGCTCATGATTTCAGAGGTTCAGTCCATGGTTCGTCTGACTTCATAGCCTAAGGTGAGGCAGAACATCATGACAGAAAGATGTTGCAGAGGAGAGCAAATCTGGGCCTTGATATCAGGAAGCAGAGAGAGAACTCTACCCACCAGGGACAAAATACAAACTCAAAGGTAGTGACCTACTCACTACCTGCCTACATTTACTGTCCACTTACTTCATATCAGTGGATTAATATAATATACTAATGAGGGTTCAGGTCTCATAATCTATTTCTTCTGAACATTCTTTCACTGTCACATGTATGAGCTTTTGGAGAACACCTCATCTAAGCCTAAACACTGTGTATAACATGATATTTTGAAATACATATACAATTGAAGAATGGTTAAAGCTAACTAATTCACACATGTATTATCTCACATATTTATCATTTTTGTGGTAATAACACTTTACCTCCAATCTCAGCATTTTTCAATAATACATTATTAACTATTAACTAATATTAACATATTAGACAAATATTTCTTGAACTTATTCCTTCTATTTAACTGAAATTTCATATCCTTTGAACAACATCTTAACTAAAGTCCTCAAACACTTCAGACCTGGTGTAACCACCATTCTACTATTTCTATGAATTCAAATTTTTAAGATTCCACGTACAAGCAAGATTAGGTGGTATTTGTCTTTCTGTGCTGCATTCATTTTACTTAACATATTATCCTCCAGGATCATCCATATTGTTTCAAATGACAAAAAGTCCTTCATTTTATGCAGAATAGTGCTCCCTGTGAATATGTGCCACATTTTCTGTATTCACTCACCAACAAAGAACACTTAGATTGAGTGTATATATTGGCTATTTTGAACAATGCTGCAATGAAAACAGGATTGTAGATATGGCTTCAACATACCAATTTCATTTACAGTATTTTTATACCTAGTGGTATGATTGCTCTATCAATGGTAATTCTATTTTGAAATGTTGATGTACTTCCTTACTGTTGCTTATAATCACTATAATAAATTGCATTTCTGTCAATATGTCCTCTCCAAAACTTTTGTTTTTTAATCCTTTCCAAAAATGATTTTAAATTTTTTTAAATACTCATTCTAACAGGTTGGTCATGTTCACATGTTTGGAGAAAGTTTAGCTAGATTTTTGTTAAAATCAAATTATTTGTTTTATTGTTCTTGTATTATTTTATTTCCTTATACATTTTATGTATTAACCCCACATTAGATGTATAGTTTGAAAACATTATCTTCCATTCAATTGATTGTCTCTTTACTCTATTGTTTCCTTTGCTGTACAAACCATTTTAGATTGATGTAATCTTACTGGTCTGCTTTTGTGTTTTTTACCTATGTTTTTGGGTTAATATCCAAAAGCCTTTATATATGTCTATATTTTAAATATTCTTTAATATAATATATTTACTAAGTTTTGATTTCAATCCTTGTTTTAGCTAGCTACATTTTCTCTGTTTTATAGACAGAGATGTTTATCTATAAATGATATTATAAAATTTAGATAGTGAACACATAAGCAGGAAACACAAAGCTGTTCTTTGGAAAAAAATACTAAAAATAAGAAAATATCTGAGAATAAGTTCTTGTATTTTTTGCTAAGTTGGCACTGAATTTTGTTTATTATGTTTCTGTTTTGGTCAACATTGAAAAAAAATACAAAGAATAATAACATGTTAGTACTGATTGTCAAATAGAAAAAATAAATATTAAATTTTGAAACAGAATTTTAGGTCTGTTGAAGAAATGTAAAGATCATTGGCTGCTTTAGAGCAACCTTCCAAACTAATGAACCCAATCCTCTAATCTTTCAGAAGAGGAACCTAAGATCCTAAACTCTTCAATCTTTTATGAAAAATCAGTGATGGAATGAAAACTTGGATCTTCATTTAAGTAATATTTGAAATAATATGAATGAAACCAATTCAATCATTTGTTCTTATGTTTACTTCATCAATATCCATTCACCATATTTCTTCTCTATATAAATTACTTCTACTAGGGTACTAGAAGCAAAGAGGTGAGGAAATTGCAATGTTCCCATAAATTTGTAACATATTTTCCTCATGCATATTTTGGCAGTTTATTAAAAACAAAAGAGTTCAATGAATAATAATGAGCTACATGTTTCAAGTTACTATCAAAGATGCCCAGTCACATATTTGACTTGTCAGTATTATAAAGGTTTTTGTAAGTAAATATTATAATATTACATTAAATATTATAAAGGTAAAAAAGTACATTAATTCATGATCAAATCTGATAAGTACTTGTATCATTTAGGTACTAATTGTAATGACCCAAAAGAAAACCCAGATGCATTCCATTTACCAAATTTTAAGTATGTGAAAAATGATAAATGTCTATAATGATGTTCTATTTCTGCCCAAATAAATTTGGAAGCTATGAACGCAACTTCTTCTATGACAATATATTGTATGTTTGGGCAAAATATTTCAAAGATTAATAGGTTGTCAGGGAATGCTCACACTGATAAGAATGATCTGTAAAATTATATATCCCTATGTTTAAAATCATTTCATGCAAAAATATGAAGAACTGCAGAGGGTGCATATAATATTTTAAATGAATATGGAAAGTGTCAATATTTCATTTAAATCGTTCATGAAGAATGACGGTGGGAAGTTAAAATAGAACTCTCCACTCAAGTAATATTTTAAAGATTGTAAGCCAAGAGTAGCAATTTGAAATCACCAACTGACAATCTGGCAAGAGGAATCAAAGGAGATCTTACAAAAAGTATGACAACCTTGTAGATAGTTTAAATGAAAACCTATCAACATGTAGAAATGAAGGGAAGAGAATGACTTTTCTTGACTCTAATGGAGAGTGCCTGCTAGTGAATTTTGGAAGTTAAAAATGTTGAAATAAGCAGAAAACTGTGTAAAAGTGTTACAGGACCTTGACCCAGATTCCAGGAACTTGAGAGATATGTCCAGACATTCAAATATCAATTAAGAATATATAATATAGGAATAATACTAACTTCATTCACTCCAACTATATAGCAGGAGAAGCAAGGTTTCTAAATATTGTTTGACTCATCCTTATAATCACTTTCTGGGAGTAAGTAATCTATGTATTTGGTGGCAGTGACAATAAAAGCATAATAGGTATTGAACTAGTTCAACATTCTCTATATTCATGAGTTATAAAAAAAATGAATGAGATAACCCATAGTCAAAAAGAACAATCTTCTAACTTAATTATCTTCCAATTATCTAACATTCGCATAGATATTTTTTTATTCTCTTCACTTTGTCTATAAAGTGATTACTACACAGTGTTTATCTAAAACCAGATATAAAACAATATAGAACATTTTTTAAAATGATACACATTCAAATTTGTACTTTTACTGAAACTGTATGCTAAGAAAACATTTTTATCTTATGTATACATAGGAGTCTCAAGAATTAATTAAATTCATATTTAAAATAATATTAACACATTGTTTTATGGGCTATATGAATAACAAAATCCATATTTTTGTACCAATAGCTAGAGCTTATTTTCAAAATGCAGTGGGTTGTATACACATATGTATCCATATGCTTTACAAAGACAAACATGAAATGATTTATCAATTGATAGAGTCATATACATGAAGAGAGGAATACATTCAAGTTGTCATGTATCTTCTTTCATGGAATTATAGACTATATTCACACAACAAATGAAGGAGGAGATGTTTTAGAATTGAAGAGATAGTCTGAAAATTGAAGAAATAAGTTAGTACATGTGTTGAAAGATTCAAACAAGTATGTGATGAACAAATTATGAATTTTAGTTCAGGTTATCAAACAGCATCTTACAATATTCTATGATAACCCCACTAACTAAAAATAAATCTTTTAAAATGATATAGAACTTTCAATAGACTGATTGGATTTTCTGTGGATGTAGAAAACTGTAAAGTGTTCCACTTATAGCACCAACAATGATAAGAACAACAAAGAGCCACACAAAAATCAAATTCACAAATTCACAGCTTTGAAACTACCAACAAGCTCAAGGCCTGAGGGTGTAGCTTTGTGGATTTTGCCAAGCATGAGTGAGCATTTGCTCACCATTTCTTAGTCTCTGGGTTTGATCCCCAGTACCTCAAAAACAAAACGTAAATAAAAAAGAGATAAAGTTTTTAAAAAGCTGAAGTATCAAGATAACCAATTAGTCATCGATGTATGGAGAGGTAGATGACATGACAGTAACATTTGCTCACCTATTATAGATAAAGCCAAGGACAGGTAGGAAGAACTCAGCAATCTGATAGAGATCTGTAGGTCTTCTCTTTGTGTTGCACTTCTATTGGAATGTCTGTGGAGACAGCAGAGCACTCACACAGGTTCCTTCTCCATGATCTCTTTCTGTCTTACTAGGAAACAACAGGATAATCTTCTAGGAAAATTGTAGGAGTCATTCTTCTTAGTAGGTGGGTGGAATGAAGAGGAACTCTTCTTTAAGCAGAATGTTGTATATATTTACTGAATCTTTCTATTTTATGTCAATTTTTGGGTTGTTATATGTAATTGTGTATAATAGAGGCAAATTAAGATTTATTCTCTTCATGTGCCCTTTCAACTTAACCTTCCCTCCATGGTTATGTTTACATTCAATGTGTTTCTCTCTTTTTTTTCTTACATTTTCTTTTCTTTCTCCTTCTTTTCCTCCTTTTCTTCTCCTTCTCCTTTTTCATCTTTTTTGTCATGTATGTTTATGTAGTTAGCAATTGTTCAGTTCTTGTTATACACTGCACCTAAAATGGTAATATCCCAAAGAGAAATGGGCAAAAAGTGAACATTGTTGAAGAGGACTGGGAGAACCAGGTTATTTTTCTATGAAGAAAGAATCCAGTGCCTATCTAGATGCCTTTTTTTTTTATCTCTAGAAAGCACTACCATTATGATGTTAACAACAACAAAAAAAAACCTCTTGTCTTTCTATTAAAACATTCCCATATTTTTATAGACTATGTAGTAGAATGAAATGGATTCTAATGCACTATGTTTTGTGTTTCATATTTTTTTCTGAATTTAAAAAATATATCTCTGAACAGCACTGACATGATCCTCCAATGAGTTCTTTTAAGTGTATTCCTCTTAACATTTTGTATCTAATTGTTTTTATGAAATAATTCCGGATTCATCTTTTCTACCCCTCCTCACCCACAAACAGCTCTCATTCACATATCTTATACTGTTAGCAATACATGAAGTATAGGACATGTGTTTTGCATCTGATTTATGAAAATAAATTCAATAAGCAACCAAGACAATTAAGTTGGCATTTGGTTTATGAAACTATCAAACTTCAGTTTTCCCATGTCATCAGAAACTTGCTCTTTTGAGTATATTTCAGTAGCTTGTGACTTACAAACCTGTGGAGCCTTCCATTCTGACTATTTTTAAGTTATGAAATGATTTTTCAGTCAAGGCATGATCCCCAGGTTTGGTCCACAATTTCTCTTTGGCCCTACTTGATGATGCCTACTTCAAATAATTGCTCCCTCCAATATTTCTTGTAAAACAAAAATTACATTGTGTGTGTGGAGATAAAATAACTTCCTTTAACTGACAGCTAACATCTCTTCCTTCCCTGAGTTTTAGGGGTTTCTACTCTGTCTGACTTCCTGTTGTCAGAGTGTCTTCTCAGAGTGTGAACAGAGACAGCCTCCCTCCCTGAAGGCATTCCAAAACACATGGCTGTAGGGTTTCTCTTCACTCAAGCATTAAAAATTAAAGCACACTTGTTGATTTTGTCAAATCCCCTTATACTCATTATCACATTGTCACAGTGTTGGATAAACTGATTTTCTTAAATTACAAACTTTGACCATCTTGACAACATGAGTATTATTAGAAATTCAGAAAAAATGTTGTAATTTTTATCATATTCTATTTCTATAGTATATGGTCAATCACTTTTTCTGTTCTAATTTTTCTTGGTATATATTCCATATGACATTGGTAGAATGTATAAAATGATTTCATTTACAAAGCTCCTAGGGACAAATATATTTAAAAATACAGAAAATTTCAGATTTGGGAAACATAAAAAGTATGTATTATTTTATTATATATTTTTTCAGAGAGATTTGGAATAGCGCATATTCAATTGTTGTTATAGTTTAGAGGGAAGTTGTTCCTCAAAAACTCATGTATAAGGGTTCCAGAGGCTTGGGCTGTGTGGTGAGCTGCTCAGACTGATGCCACCAAGAAGAAATGGGAAATACAAACTTCCTGTTCCACTTCCAGAAGGCAAAGTTCTGGATGATGTGGAAGGAAAACAATGGGTGCTGGGCAAGATGATTGGCTCTGGAGGATTTGGATTGATATATTTAGCTTTCCCCACAAACAAACCAGACAGAGATGCAAAACATGTTATAAAAGTGGAATATCAAGAAAATGGTCCCTGTTTTCAGAACTTAAATTTTATCAGAGAGCTGGAAAAAAAAAAGACTGTATCAAAAGTGGATAGAACTCAAACAACTTGATTATTTAGGAATTCCTTTGTTTTATGGAACTGGTCTGACTGAATTCCAGGGGAGAAGTTATAGATTTATGGTAATGGAAAGACTAGGAATACATTTACAGATCTCAGATCAGAATGATACTTTTAAAAAGTCAACTGTCCTGTACCTGGGTATCAGAATGCTAGATGTACTGGAATATATACATGAAAATGAATATGTTCATGGTGATATAAAAGCAGCCAATCTACTTTTGGGTTATAAAAATCAGGATCAGGTTTATCTTGCAGATTATGGACTTTCCTACAGATATTGTCCCAATGGGAACTACAAACAGTATCAGGAAAATCCTAGCAAAGGCCATAATGGGACAATAGAGTTTACCAGCTTGGATGCCCACAAGGGAGTAGCCGTGTCCAGAAGAATTGACGTTGAAATCCTAGGCTACTGCATGCTATGGTGGTCATGTGGAAAACTTCCCTGGGAACAGAACCTGAAGGACCCTGTGGTGTCCAGACTGCTAAAACAAATCTGTTGGATGAGCTGCCTGGGTCAGTGCTGAAGTGGGCTCCATCTGGAAGCAATTGCTGTGAAATAGCTGAATTTTTAGCATGTGTTTATAGTTTAGCTTACAATGAAAAGCCAGACTATCAAAAGCTCAAGAAAATTCTGAACCCTGGTGGAATACCCTTAGGACCACTGGAGTTTTCCACTGAAGGCCAGAGGGCACGTGTGTATTCTCCGCCCAATAGAAAAGATGATTCGCAAAAGGCTGCGACAAAGCAAGTTAGATGCAAGAAAAGTCAGCAGAAAGAGTTCACAATGAGAGAAGTGCTGAGTCCTTGGCCACATGGAGCAGAATGAAAAAGGAGGACAAATTGATGGGATCCATGAACAGTGAAGCAGTTCAGGTCCAAGGTTGTATGGTTTTGTTAAATGAGAAGGGGCAGAAGATATCCTATCCCGCTGATAAAAATTAAAGGCAGCCGACACTAGTTATTGCAGAAAAGTAACAGTGAGCACATTTGTGTACTTGATCTGTTTTCTTCCTTTATCCTAAGAATGTAATGAAGTGCACTTAAGTTTCTTATGCCATCTATGGTGCAAGAGGGACTCTTAACATACTTACTCCATACTTTTACATTGGTTCTTCAAGTCTAACCCTTACAATTAAACATAGGTGAAGTGTTTCCCTATCAGTAGGTTGTATTTTAAAGTGATAATTTTTTACATGATTTTATCATTTATTTGGCTGGATAGTGACATATAAAACTTTTGCAGAAGGCTCATTTAAGCAACAGTGAAAATCCTTCCTAATCCAACCATTTTTGATAAAAGAAGCATACGATATGTTTATATCTAGACTGAAAAATATTTAATTTTGTCAAACTGGCCAGCATTTTATGTGTTTTATATGTCACTATTTTCCCCAAATGATTTAAAGTGGTTCACAATATGAACAGGATACTATAATACCACCTTTTACACCCTCTGTCCCAGAAAAAAAAAATAATATATCAGGGAGCTGAGACGCTAATCACTAAACTGAGCACTGAACTTGGCTCTGAACTTCCTGGCAGCTAAGGCAAAAATTAGAAGCCTAGTAGTCATGTATTCCTCAGCCAGCCAGCAAGCAAAGTATATTCAGAGAGAAGCACTTCTTTTAGTGATGGGAGGAATCTTTAACCACATTCTCATGTACATAGTAGCATTGTTTGTTGTTTTGAGATTATGTAAATGGAATCCACTTCAAAAAAGTATTTTATAGTTCCAATTTATAAAATTAAAGACACCTACTGCTTGGCGACAAAATTGAGAAATGCTAACTCTTCAGTGAGAATATTTCTCAAATCTTTCTGTTCACCAGTGTCACTGGGTATCTGGGAAGGGAGGAGCTATAATATTGATACCTGGATTTAAGCAGAGAAACAGATTCATTTTGGCTAAACTGGCAGGGAGATTTTGAGATTTTTAGAGTAGATTTTATGACTCCAGAAAGTCCTTTGCTCTGTTTCCTTGTCAGTCCCGTCCCTCAGAAGCAAGCCCTATTCTGACGTTCTGATTCTCATCTCTAGATCAGTTTTGCCTCTTCTGGGATTTCATATGCATGTGTTCCTACAGTGAGCAGTGTTTTGTGCTCATCATCTTTCAGCACGTGTTTGAGATTTGCCTGTTTTCACGCATGGCTCTATAAATTGTTCTTTTTCATTGCTAAGTAGTCCTCCATTGAATCATCATTTTACATGTCCATTTTCCTATTAATGGACACTTGGGCTGCTCCTGATTTTGGCCACCATGATGATATAGTTGTCATTCCACTCCCTCCCAAACATTTGGTGTTGTCAATCTAGCCTTCGATTTTAGCCATTGCAATATGTATATTAGTACATTGTGATTACAGT
Organism: Ictidomys tridecemlineatus; assembly: GCF_052094955.1. Classification (NCBI taxonomy): domain Eukaryota; kingdom Metazoa; phylum Chordata; class Mammalia; order Rodentia; family Sciuridae; genus Ictidomys; species Ictidomys tridecemlineatus. The sequence continues at coordinate 59,137,197 of NC_135484.1, read as the reverse complement.
TGTCATTTATCTGATGACTAATAATTTTGAGCATTTTTTCCCCCTGTGGCTATTTCTTTCTTACTTTGGAGAAATGTCTTTCCAAGTGTTTTCACTTATTTTTATCTGGATGTTTGTCTTTTAATTATAAAGCTTTAGAAATAAAAAAAAACTCATGTATAAGATAATGTTAGAAGATTTAGAGGTGAAATGATTGGAGCAAGACAGCTTTAATCTAGTCAGTGAATTAATTCTCTGACAGGGATTGAATGAGTGGTAACTGTAGGCAGATAGGGTATAGCTAGAGGAGATGGGACCCTGGGAATATGCCTTTGGGTTTTGTATTTTGTCCTTGCTGAGCAGAGATCTCCTTCTGCCTCCTGATCATCAAGTGCTGGGCCCTTTCCTCCACCACACACTTGAATCATGATGTTCTGACTCATATCAGTCCCCAAGGAAGGGAGCTGGACACATATGGACAGAGACCTCTGAAACCATGAGCCCTCAAATAAACTTTTCCTCTAACAGAATTTTTCTTGTCAGTCTTTGGTCACAGCAGTGAAAAAGTTGACTAAAGAAAAAACGTTATTAAGTTTTCTCAATCATCATCTTAAGAGTACTTAATAACATAAAGACTACAAGGGAATACAGCAGGTTGGGCGGGGTCTTTTCATTAAAAAAACATTAGAGAGAGCTAAGTTTTCTGAGATTTCTTGGGTTTCTGAATTTTGAATAAAATATTTTATATTAAACTGCACTTTATATTTTGCCAGACATTATTATTATTGTTAATTGAGTTTATTTGTAAACATTTTTCTTGAAAGCAAAGCTACACACTTAAATACAGGACTAAACTAAAAACCAGAATAAACACTGATTTTTGATTCAAAAATCTTCATAATTCATTTTCTCTTAAAACATTTTCCTGTTCTCTGGTAAAATTAATTAAAGTATCCTTAAGGTGATACAGTGAGTAATTCTCACATATTTGCAATCTATTTATATAAAAATTATCTTAATCTTTTCTCTAAAATTCTAATGCTTCTAGTGATCCATTCTACTATTCAAACTTTAAATTAACACATATTAGTATAGCACATTGTAGTGGTTGATAATCTAATTTAGAGGATGAGTGAATTGATGCATCATTAAGTATTCCAGATAAATATTTAAGAATTTCCATGCAAATAAGGTGTTTCAGGAAATTTAATTAACATTTCTTATATCACATATGTAGAAAGTAGCAGAGGTGAACAACAAACTAAGCATTCAGAATTGATATAATCTTTCTTCCAATTAAATATGGGAAGCTTTCAGTTAAATTAATGATATTTTTACCTATTGCACAGATGGTGCTAACAAAGAACATTATACTTAACCAAATGGTGTAAAAAATTATGTAATAGAAATTTCATATTTTGTTTTTAAACAGCTATAGATAAATGTTGTATTCACTGAAACACTGAGCAACAATTACTGTCAATATCACTATACTTAGATTTCATATCAACACCTGAACTTTTATTTTCCAATGAAATTAACATTTTGAATAACAGTAATAAAAATTATGCCAATGCTGTTAATACCTAAAGTTGATTTTAATATTTTTCCTTCAGTTTTAATTGTAAATAACATTTCCATGCTTAAAATCAATTTATATTGTACAAATATGAAAGTAAAATAATGGCATTGACATTGTAGTTTAACAAATTAGATTATGGGATATTAAAATAATTTAAAGTATTACTTAAATATTATCTAAATCACTTCAGTAATATTCTCCAAATATAGGTCTCACTTCATGAAATGATTCTAAACTTACAATTTTGTGTAGATGACAAAAAAATGAATAAAGCAAATTTAAGATTTGCATGTACTTTTTTAAAAGAAAGAGATATAACTTTGATCAGTTGCAAAGCAGTTATTTTAAAATGTTATCCAGAGACTTTTTATAATTTTTTTAAGCAATGCTCTTTTATTTTGCTCAATGCGGATAATGCAAATTAAGGAAAGTTGTTTTCCTTCCTTGATCCAAAAATACTAACATGTCAGTTAATATCATATAATTTCCATTTCAAAGTTATCTAAGGATAAATACACACAAACATACACACTTATACTTCAAAAGATAAAAGCAAGAAAATTTATTTCAAATCAAATTGATGTAATATCAAGTTGTCCTTCCACTATAAATATATGGGAACTAAAATATAAAGTAAAACTAGAAATGTTTCATCTTAGATTATTCCTACATTGAATATTTTTATCTTTCATTTAAAATGAGCTAATGTGTATTGCATGTTTTAAATGTGAATATAATTATAACCACATATATCAATATACATTTGAAAAGAAGTTTGCAAATAACAAAATCAGAGCATGCAGATGGAGAACCACTTTGTATAAAATGATAATAGATTTGACATCAGAAACTTAATGTTTAAATAATAAATAAGTATGTATGTTGGAATTAAAAAGTACAAAGTATATTTTGACATTTATGTTCAAGGAGTAATAATTGACACCAGATTAATAGTAGACATTCATGAAGGAGAAACTATGTAGTGATTTAAAAAAGTCTCTAAAAAATCTTAAAAATACTAAAATTTTGTCTGGCAATGAATGGATGGTAATTAGCAAGAAGTAGTTAGCATGATTCAACATTGATAAGTATAAAGTCAAGTTAAGGAGAAAATATTTCTATAGAGGACACACAAGACCATTGTTAAATTGAATTAAAGTTTTCAGGATATTGATGGAAATATGCAATTTATATGCCTTCTCTACCAAGAACAGAGGAAAAAAATAAAGAATTCAAATGTCTTAATACTCTAAAGATGACAAAAATCTATGTTAAAGGTACGTAATATGATTATTAACTGCATTATTGGTTGACAATAGATACAGGAGTACATTCTTTTTAATTAAATTAATTTTAAAACTGATACATAAAAACATTAATATTTTTACATAATAATGAAGTACCAAGTGATGTTTCAATAAGTATATACATTCTACTTTGTATTATGTGTAAATAAGGTTAAACATATCTGTCTCCTCAAACATTTCTTATTTGTTTAGGGTAAAAATATTCAAAACCATTTCTTATACTTTTGTTAAGATATATGATATATAATTGTTATCTATAGTCCCTCTATTGTGAATTTCTAGCTTCCATCCAACCAACTTACTACTCAGTGATCAACCATTTTCTATTTCTCCTACCTCTCTACACTCTCTAGTCTCTGGTAACCAGTAACCCACCATTTTACTCTCATTCTATGAGATCAACTTTTGTGGATTCCACTTATGAGTGAATTATGCAGTTGGTGTCTTTAGTAGCTGGTTTATTTCCCTGAACATGATCTCCAGTTATGAGTACATTCTTTTAGTGTTCTAATATCAAAATCTGTACAGGATTTTTGATTTCAAAATGATTCTTACATAAAAAGAAGCTGCTTTGATTTGCCTCTTTAGTATTCCATAGGAATTAATAGTTTGTAAAACACACATACACATACACACATGCACGTCAGTACATACATTCATAAAAATGGTTCGCTGCTAGACATTGAAATATGTCAATTTATGACAATTTATGACAGTACACATTAAAGTCTGAGTAGAGCAGTTACTAGCCGAATGGAGAAAAGAAGTGATGAAAAATAACAGGAATCACTTTGACTATTGGAAATTGCTGAAATCGATTAGATCCCTGGAGAGATGTACCAAAATTAACAAATTGGAAATATTTGTTTTTTGAAAGCATCAATTCAGAGCCAGTTTCATGGGTGCACAGTCTGAACAGTCACACAAGTTCCCACATAGAGAAATGTCCTCTGCTTGGTTTAATGTTCTGCTGTGTCATCTTGAAATACCAATAAATTTGAACAAGAAGTCCTAAACATTTTTTGGAAGTAAACTCACAAATTTTGAAGCCAGTCCTCAATTAATCATACATCCTAACTAAATCATATGTCTTTACTCTAGACATGAATTTAATTTATAAAAGAAAAACAAAAATACAAAGAGGATATTATTGTGCATGAGACAGATTGCCTATTTTCTCTTTTGAAGGCTGACATTTTCAAAGGTACATCAACTTGAAAGATCTTTGTGCAGTAAACTCAAGTCTGCAAATGAGCAAAGGTTAATTAAAATAGGTTCACATATTTTTGAGGTTCTCTGTCGCCCAGATATCACAGTCTTCACAAAATCTTTATCAAACATGCAAGAACAGGTTCCAAAATAGAATCAATTCCAGTCCTCTTGTCTTTTTGGTAAATGGCCTAAAGCAAGAAATAGAGGATTTAAAATAAAAAAGAATGCTGAAATAGGAAAAAACACCATGTCCATGTTGCCAACTCCTCCTTGGAATACAGCATGCGAAAGACTTAGGATAAAAAGAGAAAATATCTGAGGATGGTGGGGAAGCCCTGACGTTTTTACAGATAAAAATAGCTACATGCTCTTTTTTTAATATATATATATATATATATATTTTTTAGTTTTAGGTGGACACAATATCTTTATTTTACATTTATGTAGTTCTGAGGATTTATGTACCACTGAGTCCCAACCCCAGCCCACGGTGAAACATTTTATAATTACATTGTATGACCTCAGGTTTCTAGAAATCAAAATTTCCTACATACCTAATGATGGATTAATATAATGGGTCAAATCCATTTTAGTATCAATTTTGTCACTTTGCTTAATCATTTCCCATTTTTATGAGACCTAAGTAGATCACACAATTCCTCTTCACTCCTAGATGGCCATCTACTGAGATACCAATATCCTATATATAGGTGCAAGCAATGATTGTGTGAAATGGAGCTAATTACACTCCTTGCATGTGTTATTATTTCTAAATGATTCCCACTATTATGTATAGCACATTAATAAAACATTTATAAAATAAAATTGCAAACTCTCCAGAAAAAAAGAAATGATTATGGTTTCATATCCCATTAGGTTCTCATTATTGTTCGTCAGGTCTTTTGCTTTTATTTCTTGATGTACCACACCTACCCAATTAATGCTGGTGTAAAAAATTATCCATTAAATTTAAATTGTTTACCATAACTTCCTATGTTTTTTATTTAGCCATCAGGAATAAAAAATAATCTAGTTAACTAATGACACCTAAAAGCATATTATAAAACTGTGAACAAATTTTTCTTATGAATCAATTCTTCTCATATTGGAGGTCAGTTTTCATTTCCTTGTTATTACAAGTCCTGTGTTCAAAACAACTTTTCATTGTTTATTGATTTCTCTCACTTTTTCTTTGCTCATTTATAATTTCTTTGCCTTTTCTGATAAACTTTAAAAAATATTTATGTAGAATATATATAAAATGTTTATTTCCTAATATTAAAATAATTAAGAATAAAGATCTATTTTCAAGAATAACTTGGTGAAATATATATATATATATATATATATATATATATATATATATATATATATATATAGAGAGAGAGAGAGAGAGAGAGAGAGAGAGAGAGAACAGAAAAAGAAGAAACAGTTCCTCTCTTCCTTATCTGTAAATGACTGGCTGCATTACTAAACTAAATTTTGATTTTCTTTTTGAATTTTTCTTTAAATTCTACTTAATTTTATTATAACAAGAGATGTCTCAGATGTGGTTACTGCTATTTGAAGGGGCAGATCATCTAGTATCTTTTTCCATAAATCATGGACTAATTTTGACAAAAGGAAAGATTGATGTGATTTCCATAGGCTACTTTCAGAGAGTTGGAATTGCCTTGTTAAGCGGCTTGTCTGTGGCCGACTGGAACATTTCAGTAGTACAATACTCTATGAATAGCTTTTATAATCATATTTTCTACACCATCTATACTTTTAAAATTTCTAACTATTATTAACTCTCAATGGAGTACATAATTAAGCATCCTAACTTTGAATCTTAACCAACTTTAATTTGGGTTCTACATTCTTAACCCATTACAACATGGATGATGATGATGATGATGATGATGATGATGATGATGATGATGATTTGGTGACTGTAATTTTACTTATTTACCTATTTATTTATCTATTTATTTATTTATTTATTTACTTTTTTTTGTAATACAAAGCATTCCTTTTGTTCCTTCCAAACACATTTTTTTTTAACTCTTCAAAGCATGTTTAACTAAACAACTAAAATTAGTATACTGGGCTGGGGATTTGGCTCAAGCGCCTGGCATGTGTGCAGCCCAGGTTCAATCCTCAGCACTACATACAAACAAAGATGTGGTGTCTGCCAAAAAATAAAAAATAAAAAAAGTATTTTAAAAAATTCTCTCTCTCTCTCTCTCTCTCTCTCTCTCTCTCTTCTCTCTCTCTCTCTCTCTCTCTCTCTCTCTCCCTCCCTCCCTTTAAAAAAAATTAGTATACTATTCGCCTCAAGAAAAACATAAGAACTTCAGAATGTTATAATTTTGAGCATCTTTTCTATTTTTGTACAATTTCATCCAATATATTACTTGTAGAGAAGATCCTCATTAGTCACAGATACTTGATTACTATCTTTTTAATGTTTTTTTTATTTATATATGACAGCAGGATGCATTACAAATCTTATTACATATATAGAGCACATTTTTTCATATCTCTGGTTGTATACATAGTATATTTACACCAATTCATGTCTTCATACATGTACTTTGGATAGTAATTATCATCACATTCAACCATCATTAATTACCACATGCCCCCACTCCTCTTCCTCTCCCACCCCTCTGCCCTATCTAGAGTTTGTCTATTCTTCCCATGCTCCCACTTGCTATTCCACTATGAATCTGCCTCCTTATATCAAAGAAAATATTCACCATTTGGTTTTTGGTAATTGGCTAACTTCACTTAACATCATAAAACTCTAACTCCATCCATTTACCTGCAATTGCCATGATTTTGTTCCTTTTATTGCTGAGAAATATTCCATTGTGTATATATGCCACATTTTTTTTATCCATTCATCTATTGAAAGGCATCTAGGTTGGTTCCACAGTTTAGCTATTGTAAATTATGCTGCTATAAACATTGATGTGGCTGTGTCCCTGTAGTATGCTGTTTTAAGTCCTTTGGGTATAGACTGAAAAGAGGGACAGCTGGGCCAAATGGTGGTTCCATTCCCAATTTTCCAAGAAATCTCCATACTGCTTTCCATATTGGCTGCACCAATTTGCAGTCCCACCAGCAGTGTATGAGTGTAACTTTTTCCCCACATCCTCACCAACACTTATTGTTATTTTTATATTATTATTATTTACTTTAATTTTCCAATTGGAAGTTTATGCTTCCTAATAAGGCATGAAGACTGTTATTATGGTTATTCTATTGCTGCATTTTTAATACGGAAATTGGATATCATTGTGACTCACTTCCTTTTACTATTGCTTTCTTTTCTCTCTCTCTCTCTCTCTCTCTCTCTCTCTCTCTCTCTCTCTCTCTCTTTACTTATTTATTTATGGTGCTGGGTATTAAAATCGGGGTCTCATACATGCAAGGCAAATTTTCTGTCATTGAGCTACATCCCCAGTCCTAGAATGCCTTTCTTATTAATTTCTTATTTCTCTTCAGAAACCATTTCCAGATATCATATAATTTCTAACATGCCTACTGAAAGGAAGTGAAGTAAAATTTTCTATTTTGCTATATTACTTGATGTATGTGAGCTTGTGTCTATGTGTGTTCAAATTTTTCAATAATGTATGACATTATAATTATATTGTTGTTGTCCATTATGTTTTACTAATTGAAGTTTCAAAGTCCTTCAGAGTCTTTTTTATTCTTATTTTGCCTATAATAGAATGACAAAATAATTATATACCTACTTAGCAAAACTGAAATAACTGTATAATTCTATAATCAGTAGGTATGGAGTATTTCAGTGAGCCCATAAAAATTAAGGGCAACAAAAATTTTATTTATAAAAAGATTAACTTATAAGAAGTTCATTTATAGAAGTTGTAATTTAAGAAATTAGTTGAACTTAGAAATATAGTATTTATCCTCAATATTAAAACACATGACATTAATTAACAAAATCTTTGAATTAGATCATATTTACTTAGTTAATCATCCACAGTGTTTTAGAATCTGCTTTCAAAATCAATACATTATTTTTTTTTAAAGAGAGCATGAGAGAGGAGAGAGAGAATTTTTAATATTTATTTTTTAGTTCTCAGCAGACACAACATCTTTGTTGGTATGTGGTACTGAGGATCGAACCCGGGCCGCACACATACCAGGCGAGCGCGCTACCGCTTGAGCCACATCCCCAGCCCAAACTACTAGCTTTTCTTTAATTGTCTGGTAGAATTCAGCAGAGGAGCCATCTGGTCCTGGGCTTTTCTTTGATGGGAAACTTTATTACTGATTTAGTCTCATTACTCATAATTTATTTGTATGTATCATTTTTATATTCTTATATGTTACAAAATAAAATTGAATTGAAAAAAATAAATTAAATATTTTTCAAGTTCAATTATTTTTAAATAACATAAATGATAAATAAGAACCTATAAACTCTCCATTTAAATGCTAAAATTACTTTCATAAGTCAAAAGTAATTTGGTGTGTTCTATACTACCCAAGAAGTGGAAGTAATACAGTAGACAGATCAATGGTATTCTGCCATGACTAACTACTGGGTAAGTCATTAAAATAAGAAAAATTGAATAAAATAAACATCTTTCTTCAACCTTTACAATTCTATTTCTCATAAAAAATTCAGTTATTTTCACTGAGAAAATTTTAAGCCACGTAATGGTAAGGATTGCATTTGGATTTTGTAGAGTAAGACAAATTAATATAAACAGTCATGTAATGAGATATCCTTATTGAAACCAATGCATTTTCATATCCTCTTACATGTTGCAAGTGTTAATCCAGGCATCATTTTCTGCTTTCAATGCCACTACTACATCAACTTGTCACCCAAATAACTGTAATTAAGCATTCTCTCTAGTCGCTGATTAGAGTATGCTGATGAACATTCCCACTGGATTTAACAGCCTTTTTCATAACATCTACACTAATCATCACATATTATAATGTCTTTTTTTGCTGAAGACTTCTTAAATAATCTAAAATTTAAATTGAACAGCCCTTTGATTATTGCAATTTAAAGTTCAACAGGCGTTTAATCAGAAAGGTGTAAGTATCATATCTTTGACATCTAAGCAATAGGATAATATATATCTAGGGAAATAAATACTTAAACTCCCTGGTCATTGATCCATGTCATTTTAAAAATTAACATCAGCATATAAACCAGATTTTTTTTCACTCCAAAGTAGCAAACTAACTAGGAAATATACTTTTGAACAGAATATTTACAACACTCATATGATCCATTATGAGGACTTTAGGACATATATAGTGATATGCACAATAACACTGGAATCGGAATCAAGTAAAATTTTACTGAGCATACATTGAACTGTTATTTAATTGGGTCCTTATTATTCATAGATAAAAGGAAAATGACATAAATTTTCAAGTCCAGAGTCCCAATGTATATATACATTTTATTGTGTCTTTCCTTAGATCTGGGCAAGAGGAACCACTCCACAAATCCCATGATTCATGAGATTATAAAAATCACGTATATGCAATTATACATCCCTATATAATTATCCTCTTGCTCTATAATCTCTGTTACTCAGGATGCAGGGCATATATCTGTTGTGATCCCAGACAATAATATCAGTTCTTATGAATGATAAGTTTTAGTGTTTCAGTCTTTAGAAAATAGATTTTCCACATTTTGCCCCATAATCTTGGAGGGGAAAAAAAGGCAGCTAGGTTCAAATGTTACCAATATTGATGAGTTTTTTACTGTCAATATATGAATAGATGCTTATTTGTAGGACAATAAAAAGAAATTTAATTGCATTTATACACACTAATACTTGAACTACACAATTCTTTATTTTACTCAATTTGCATTCACAAACCAATCATTTATTTGGACTACTCCACGAGAATATGATTCAATAAATATGAAAAGCTATATCAAGAAAATGTATAACAGTACATTACTTAAACATTTCTGTGAATATATATTTTCTACATCTTTTTTGAATACTGTTAAGAATTTTACAAAGAAGCAAAACCAATAAGATAAATATACTGCATTGTATACACATTATAAGAATTTGGCTAATGTGGTCATGGAGGTTGACAACTCCATTATGCACGGTGGCCTGGCATGCTGGAGGCCCAGAAAGAGTTGATGTTACAATTCGAAGGCTATCAGTAAAAATTCACATGGCAAATGAAATCAGAGGCAGTTGCTTGATAATTCCATTTTTAGGGAAAGGTCAGTTCTTTGGTTCTAGTCAGTACTTCAACTAGATAAAGATCACTCATTCAGAAACCCACCCCCTAACCATGCTTAGGAATAAAAACAACCATCAGACTTTGCTAAACAAAGTATGTGTTAAGTCTTGATTTTATTTACACCAGGCAACTTAGTACTTGAAAAATATGTTTGTGTGTATGGTTGGGTTAGGGAGACAGAGAAAGAGACAGAGAGAGAAAGACAAAGAGAGTGAGAGACAGACAAACAGAGATAACAAATGTGTGTCTTTAGGGGAGAAAGAGTTATGTATGCATATAACAATTAAAATTATTAAAACAATAAATGAACAAACAATTCATGAATAATGAACAATTAGCCAATCTATGTCATAATTTTATTGTGGATCCATTTATTTGTAAACTTCAATAAATCCATGTACATTGATTATAATAGCAAATAAACAAAATCTCAATACATTTTAGACCAAGGAACAAACCTAAACACATTTAGGAATAATATTGCATATTTCTTTTTTTCATTTGTATTTTTGAATCTATTAATGATATTTGATGCAAACAAATGAAAATGGTAATGAAGTTTTTGCTCTAGGTTTGTATATAATCAATTCATTTAATTTATTATTATCTTGAAAACAAAGGAAGTTTTTCTTTAAAGTCTGTTATTTTACAAATTATTCTTTTCAAGATTATATTTTCATTTTTTAAAACCCATATTCTAGAAGCTGATAAACCCAAATCAATTGTCAGAAGCCGCAAAATATTCATTAACTCCCACAGCTTTTATTCAAGTATTTCAGAAAAACTTCAACAGAAAACTATCGTAAATTACTTGAAATATTTTATAATAATTTATATCTATTTATGCTTTTTTAGTTGGTTAGAAATCATAAAAAGTGATTCCATTCTAAGTTTCCTAAGGAATCTCCATACTATTTTCCAGATTGGTTGAACCAATTTGCAGTCCCATCAGCAATGTAAGAATGTGCCTTTCCCCCCAATCCTTGCAAATGCTTGTTGTTGCTTATATTCTTAATAACTGCATTGTGACTAGAGTGAGTGAGCTCTTTATATATCCTAGAGATTAGTGCTGTATCTGATGTGGGTGTGGTAAAAATTGGCTTCCATTCTGTAGGCTCTCTATTCACTTCACTGATTGTTTCTTTTGCTGAGAAGAAGGTTTTCAGTTTGTTAGTATCCTATTTATTGATTCTTGATTTTATTTCTTGCACTTTAGGGGTCTTGTTAATGAAGTTGGGAACTAATCCATCTTGATGAAAATTTGGGCCTACTTTCTCTTCTATTAGGCTCAGGATCTGGTCTAAATCATAGGACCTTGATTTATTTTGGGTTCAGTTTTGTGCATGGTGAGAGATAGGGATTTAATTTTATTTTGCTACATATGGATTTCCAGTTTTCCCAGCACCATTTGTTGAGGAGGCTATCTTTTCTCCAATGTATGTTTTTGGCACCTTTGTCTAGGATGGGATAACTCTATTTATGTGGGTTTGTCTCTGTGTCCTCTATTCTGTATCATTGGTCTACAAGTTTCTTTTGGTTCCAATATCATGCCGCTTTTGTTACTGTTGCTCTATAGTAGATATATAGACATTAGTGCTCTATCTGATGTGCGGGTGGTAAAAATTAGTTTAAGGTGTGGTATTGTGATGCCACCTGCTTCGCTCTTCTTGCTAAGGATTGCTTTGGCTATTATGGTTCTCTTATTTTTCCAGATGAGTTTCATGACTGCTTTTTCTATTGCTATGAGAAATGTCATTTGACCCAGCTATCCCACTCCTTGGTGTATACCCAAAGGACTTAAAAACAGCATACTACAGTGATGCAGTCACATCAATGGTTATAGCAGCACAATTCACAATAGGTAAATTCTAGAACCAACCTATATGTCCTTCGATAGATGAATGGATAAAGAAACTGGTATATATACATATTAGAATATTACTCAGCATTGAAAGAGAATAAAATCATGGCATTCATAGATAAATGGATGGAGTTGGGGAATATCCTGCTAAGTAAGACAATATCAAAAAACCAAAGACCAAATGTTTTCTCTGATAATTGAATGCTGATTCATAATGGGGTGGGGAGCATGGGAGGAATGGAGGAACTTTGAATAGTGTAAAGGAAAGGGAGGGGAAGGGAGGGGGAATGGGATAGGAAAAATGGTGGAATGAGATGGACGTCATTACTCTAGGTACCTGTATGATTGCACAAATGGTGTGACTCTACTTTGTGTATAACCAGAGAAATGAAAAGTGTGCTCCATTTGTGTACTATGAACTGAAATGCATTCTGCTTTTATGTATAACAAATTAGAACAAATAAATAAATTAATTAAAAACAAAAATAAATCATAAAAAGTACATAAAATGAAAAATAAATTCTCTCTCCTTGCACACCCACTTAAAATTTCTCCTTTGAAAGTTAACCAATCATTCTTCAGACCTATTTAAACTTTAAGTATTCAGTTGAAGTACTTATACTGTGTATTTGTTTTTCATAAGAGGTGAATGCATTAAGCATGTCATTAAAACTCTTGGCCTTATTGATATTAAGTATTAATCTTTAAAATTTTTTCCCTTTCTGACATAGAAGTAATTTCATTTAATGGTTACATATCATTTCTTTTTATGTATGTAATAAAATTTAAAGATTCTCATAAAATTGAATTTTAATATTTTCCTGCAACTCAGAAAATGTTGGAATACATATATCAATACACAGGGCTTGGTCTAATTTTATAAGCACATTCAAAGGGTATATTTCTAAAAATTTAAATGTTTGGGTCACAGAACATATGTATATATCCCTTAACTAGAGAGATATTACTAAATTTTCTTCTATAAAAGGTATGCTGATTGTTATTTTCATAAAACATTTATTTAATTTAAATAGACTTTGAGGTAAAAGAATTCCATTATATTCCATAATACCAGGTTAAATTTTTTTTTGTAGTTACTAAACTCACTATTGCTTCTGATTTTTCTGATTTCTAAAAATAGTTGATTCCTTCTTATACTCCCTTCAATTTGTTCATTAATTTTGCAATAATGAAATCTAGAATTGAGTATTTAATTTTGAATGCATTTATTTAGAGATAGGTTGGGAATAATTTTAAAGAATCTTATCCAAAACAAAATATCAACTTTGATTTTGAAGTTATTTTGTAAAGTATGCAAGATGCAACACTTTCTTTTAATATTTTAATATTTTCATAATTTTAAGATTTTAATATTTTCACAATTCCTTCAATTCGAAGTAATGTGCTGTTTTTACAATTTTCAATTGACCTTTAAGACCCAGAAAATACGTAGGTTTACCTTTTGGAGCTTGGCCCACATTAGTGACTGTGAAGTAGTGAGGGACTTAGTTCATTTCAGCCCTTTCATTTCCCATAATACAACAGAAAAGAGCAGTGGCAGAAGAAATCAATCCCAACTTATCCCTTGTCGAATATCAGCAAACACAATGTCACAAAACCAATGTGAAGAAATAGAGTATGGATTTTCTGCTGACATTTGTAAAGTGTTTGTGTCAAAGTATTTTTCTAATACAGAAAAGGTTATAGCTTAGCAAATTAAAGCACATGTTTCTTTTAAACTCTTATGTTGGTCATTTAGATTATTTTTAATAGCTTTTTTCTTATAAAATTCTAACTTATCTGGTCTGATCAGTTTAAACCTCTGATATGATCAATCTCAAAGATTTATTTTCATAAACATTCAGAAAATTTATAAAATATATTTTTATATTGCAGATTTATTTACTATAATTTCAAATAAAATTTTCTCAAGAATTTAGTTTCTAGAATGGATTTTTTAGTTGTTTTTGTTTTGTTTTGTTTTTAATTTTTTTGGTTGTCAATGGACTTTTATTTTATCTATTCATATGCTGTGCTGAGAATCAAACTCAGTACCTCACACATGCTAGGCAAGCACTCTACCACTGAGCCATAACCCCAACCCCCATTTTATTTTTTTTTTGTTTGAGTGTTAAAAATTTGCTACCTTATTTTACATTTACTGCTATTATAGATTCTTACAACTATATGTGATCTTAATTTTGTGGATACATATAAGAAGAGATGTGTGCTTATATATTTATCAAAGTTTTTCTTTTATTTTTATTTCCATCAATGCCATGTATCTATGATCTACTTAAAAACATTATGAGAGTGTAGATGAAGTACCATGGTTGTAGATTAAATTAAATCAAGAATGTCTCATTATAGAAGGATGATGAATAAATAAAGATGAATCGTCTTCCATTTTAATTTTTTTGGAAATGTTTAAACTCTTTCACATTAAAAAGTATATTTTAAAAAAGCAATTCTTTATAATAGAGAACATTATGAATGAACAGGAGGAAATGATTAACTTACCTGGGAGAAGATCTAAAAACTATATTTAAGGGCTGGGGGTGTGGCTCAGTGGTACAGTGCTTGCCTAGCATATGTGAGGCACTGGGTTCAATCCTCAGCAGCACATAAAAATAAATAAATAAATAAAATATATTTAGAGAAGATAAATTTTATCTTATATAATCTTATTTATATGACTTCCTTCCTTAATTTTCATATTATCTTCTACACTTTAAAATGAAGACATTATTTTATTGATAAACTTGAGGTTTTTTTCCCCCACCAGGAGGGTGTACCAGAGATTGAACTCAGTCTGAATATCCATCAGTAGATGAATGAATAACAAGGTATAGTATGTACATACAACAGAAAAATATTCAAACACAAAAATAACAAAGTCCCACTATTTATAACAACATGGATTAATTAATTAACCTGAAGGGCAATATATATTATATATTTTATATATATACAAATAAGCCAGGCACAGAAAGATAATTACAACATGCTCTCACTGGTGCAGAATCTACAAAAGTAAAGATAGCAAAAAAGAGGGAAATTCTAAAAAAAAAAGCAGGGAAGGGAGGTAACTGAAATACAGGAAGGGGAACAAGAGGAGAAAGAAAAGGAGGGAAAGAGATGTACTGGGGAATGAAATTGACCAAATTATGTTATATGCATGTTTAAATATGTCACAATACATCCCTTTATTATGTATAATTATAATGCACCAATAAAATTTTTTCTTTAAAAAAACTGGTATTTTGTTGTAAATTGTGTTGAACATATAGGTTGATCTTGGTGAAATGGACATTTTAACAATATTAATTCTTCCAACTCAGGCTCTAAGGGACACCCTTTTACCAGGTAATATCAATGTTGCTCCACATTTTCATTATCACTGGGTGTTGTGAGTTAGTTGCTTTGGATTTTGGTCACTCTGATAGACCTGAGGTCATACCACATTGTTGTTCTAATGATCATTTCTCTGATGAAGCATATGCTCACTTGCCACCTGAATATCTTCTTTGATGAGGTGTCTGTTCAGGTCTTGTCCAGTTCTTAATTATCTTGTTTCCTTATTTTTGAGTTTTGATATTATTCAATTTGTTTTGACAGGAAAAGGATGAAAACACTAGGGCTAAAATAATCATCTGAGAATTAGATATTGTTTCTGAAAATGAACTAAATGTCCAGCAGATATGTAAAAAAACACAAATAAAAATTATTATTCAGATTTGTAAATTAATTACATTCATTCTTCCAATACCATTGTTTCACATATTTTAGATGAATTAATCTTCTTAAATTAAAAGTACCTATTAAATATTGCAAGAACAAAATAGGACCTTTTAAAAATCATAACTAGTGCAACATTCCATACTTATTAACTTTTATTATATTTATCATCCATTAAAAGCAGCCTTTTCATTGTTGTTAAGGAAGTTTTCATGAGTATATTTTTAAACGTATATTTGTTTTATCACAATTCTAACAGTAAAAAGTTTACATTTCATTTCCTAGCAAGATAAAAACAATGCAATAGATCCCCTTAAGGTTTAGTACACATATTCTCATAAGTTAACAAAGAACCTAGATATTTCAAAATTGGCATGGTTAGTGCACACAAGTCAATAATGACTATATATCAGCTTTTAAAAGTTAATGATTTAAGGTAATGAAATAATCTAGATTTAATTTGCTTTTACCATAAAGAAAGATTGGATATCAGCCAGTATTCAGATTTATTAAGAATCAAAAATGCTGTCACAGCCCATGTGCACATGGAACATTAGTCATTCATTCTGTTAATCTAAAATAATATGGAAT
The DNA here is from genome assembly GCF_052094955.1 of Ictidomys tridecemlineatus. Taxonomy (NCBI): domain Eukaryota; kingdom Metazoa; phylum Chordata; class Mammalia; order Rodentia; family Sciuridae; genus Ictidomys; species Ictidomys tridecemlineatus. The sequence goes on along the minus strand of NC_135484.1, from coordinate 59,120,666 downwards.
ATAATTTATCAGGACATCAAAATAATAGCTTTTACTTCATTTCCTCACTTCTATAAGGACATGCACAATAGACTCTACAGCTATACATGCACTCTATTAGAGTTAATTGAAAATAGATGGTACAATTAACCTGCTTCTTAGTAAAAAGCATTAACAGTTAATGTAAAAGTCTAATCACAATAAAAAGAGGTTCACATCAGAAGGGAATGTGGTGAATAATTCAAAATGATCCGATTTTCTCTTACAAAGTAAATTAAAGAAAGAAAAAGTTAATATAACACCACCCAGAGCAGCAATTAGATCATTTGCTTTCCTATTCTTTGCTTTCTCTCTCAGATGTATTCCATTTCAGAACATTTTATAGATGATTTAACACAATGACTCTCAGTATTTAGGTGCAACATAGAAGAACTGAGCAGGTGGCCATGGAACAAATAAGCTGTTAAAGTAATCCAATACAATACAAACTGCAAAGAGTGAAAATTAATATGCAAACTCTTTTCTAAGAGAAACTACCTTGATCATTTTTCTTAATAAATTTTAATAAACAGATTATTTTAATAGTGTGCTACATTTAAATTCAATAGTTTCCTAAAAGATATAGAAAATCATTATTCACTTTTCCTATTAAAATAAATACAAATGATAATCATTTGAAATCTACAAGTTCAGTTGTCTTGTGAGACAATTTTTCATGTCTAAACTTTAAAAAATGTTTCATAACTCAAATATTTAAAGCAATATTTCAAAGAAATACCATCCATACTTTCCACCACTATTCCCTTTTTCACTGAGAGTAAATTGCATTAATCAGGATGTACTATTTCCTGATAAATCTCGTCTTAGTTCAAGGATTTTTACTGGTGATCAACACTACCAATTCTTAGGGATTACTATAACATAGTGAAATTAAAAATCACAGTGTTGATCTTTCTTTTCTTTACTGAGGACTGAAATAAATTAATAATATATTAATTTTGAAATTTCAAATTAATTATACAAAATTTATTTCAAATGAGGATGCACGTAGGTCAAGTAGGAACATTATTCTATGTGTGGCATAAAAGATAATATTATTCATTTCAGGAATTTAAGCCAGGTGTGGTAGTACACACCCATAATCCCAGCAACAGGGGAGGCTAAGGCAGAGGATCACAAGATGTAGACCAACCTCAGCACCTAAGGAACTTAGAGAGGCACTAGGATTTAGCAAGACCCTGTTTCAAAATAAAACAAAAAATGAGCTGAGATGAAGCTCACTGCTTAAGCAATCCTAGGCTCAATCCCCAGTATCTAAATAAATAAATAAATAAATAAATAAATAAATAAATAAATGTGTGTGTCTGTATGTACATATATTTTTTTTTCTGAAAAAAGTAAAATACTAAGTGTTACTAGAATTGAAACTGAATATAAGTGTTATACTAAAATGATAGGAGATCAGTTTCTATTTTTGGAAAAATATTCTAATTTATGAAGATGTGAATAAGTTTTTATTAGAGGAGATGAAAAAATAGGAGAAAGCTAAGTTTAGACAGAATACTGAAAATCTTCAGGCTATAAGAATTTGGGAATGGAATAGTATGATATTCAAACACAATAAAATCTAAAATAATTTTTAGAATATATGAAGCAAAATAAGAAAATTAAAGGGGAGAATCTCTTCAAATCAGCACCATAACTCATTTCCTCTCTCTTCAGTGGTAGATGAACTCTTTGAGATTGTCTAGAACTCCAGTAAACATAAGTATAGATTGGCTGAAAGTTAAGATATTATAGGAACAGCTACATACTTATTTACTTGAGAAGTTATTTTGTAAATATATTCATACCTTTGAATTTATGAACCTTCAATATACTACAGAATAAACATCATTCTTGTAACTTTTTTTATCTATAGCAAATGAAATAAATCTAACTAGAATGACCTAAATCTACATTTTGCTCTTTCTAAACCCAAAATGTTTCCTGGTAAGGAAAAGCAGCAGACTTGGGAGATGAATCAGGTACATAAGGAATCTCACAGATGATGAGGAATTTGTGAAGTAAATAGTCACAACTTTTTTGTAGTCTTTGCTAATCATCAGTAATACAATTTAAGATTTGTATTTTGTGTATATCTATATTATTATTCAGAACTTTGGATTTACTAATGATTAAATATTTATGAGACTGACTCTAAAATCATAGAATAACAGGCACAGATTTTGCAATTGGTATAGCTATTAAAAATAAAAATTTCATTTTGAAAAAATGTTTAGGATGCTTCACCCTTTAATACCCTAGAGATTTGTAATGAACATTCAAATTCTAGAAACTTATTTCTAGAACCGCATTTCTAGAACCAATTCTAGAACCATATTTCTTTCTCTAAAGGAAATAACAGTTTATTGTGAATAATATGAGTGACCTATGCCCGGGGACTAAGATTTGAGTATTCTTGGAAAATATGTTGTCCCTCGGAAGAGGTTATATGAACTTATAGAGTTGCAGAACAAAAGAACATCATAAATAAATGCATTTGCAGAAGATTGGTGGTTTCATCAAGTATATAGATTACATACAACACTGCAGGAAAATTTTTTCTATAGGTTTTGGATGTGATTTTATGACATTCTCAGATTGGGGGTTGGTGGAACTTGAGGTCTGCTCTATTCACCAATACATTCCAAGAATAAATGTCTATTAAAGGAAATAAAACAGCCCAAGACAATTTTGACTCTTAACCTGCAACATTCCATCTCTCCACAATCACAATGTTCTACTCTACTAAAGTCAGTCTGTAGGGTTTTTCAGATGGATGTGGCTTCTTCAGAGAACTTCAGCTACATAATCTCAAGAAATACTTTCTGTGAACTGAGAGTGAAGAACTCCAATTCTTCTTAACACAGTGCAACTCAAATTCATTTCACCAAGGGAAAATGATTTTTTTTCATATGAGTCCCAGAAAGATTTTAAATAAAGAAGAAAAATCATATGATGCTCTCAGTAAATTGACAAAATTTGATAAAATTCAATATGTATGCACAATAACAATCTCAGGCAACTATAAATAGAGTGAAAATCAATGTTAAGCTCTTTAAAAAAACTACAACAGGTTTGAGGTTGTAGCTTAGTGGTACAGTACTTGCCTAGCACATGTGAGCACTGAGTTTGATTCTCAGTACTGCATATAAATAAAAAAAATCCATCGAAAACATATTTTTAAAATCTACAAAAAAACAGCTGAAATATTAAAAGTTTTTTGGTAAATAAAAAAGGAAACAAAGACTATCACTACCACAGATTTTCTTCATTTTAATAGCAGAGGTTCTAGCTTGAGCATTAATGTAATAGAAAATAGAAACTATAATTGTCAGAGAGGGATAAATAAGTGTTGTTGTTCACACATTGCATGATTACATATATGTAAAATGCAAAAAAAAATATGCCCCAAATGTTAGAAGTAATCATGGAAACTAAGAATTTTTCTGCACCCAAGTACAATGAACATAGTCAATTGTGTGTCTTTATTCCAAGTTAGAAAATGTGTTTGAACTCCCTTAGAAAGTAGAATATTATTCAGGTAAAATAAAGACAAATAAAAGGAGAGATAAATGATAACATGATTGGAAATGTTAACTTTGATAAAATTCTATATATTTCCAAGTGTATTTATATATTCAGTGCAGACATTATTAAAATTTTATTTGGAATTCTCTGAAAAATGTGAATTAATTATAAAATGTATCTGTATATTCAGGGAGCAAAGACAATCTAAAATGAAGCTGAAAAGGAACAGCACAACTTTTATTATACAGCAAGTCAAGGATTAGGCAAAAACATTTATAGACTAATAGAAGAACATAATCTCAATAATAATCCATTAAAAGAAAAAATGTTATTCTTTCAGTCATAGTGCTGTGTATAAGTGACTAGCCTTAAAAAGAAAAAAAGTAAATTTATCCTGACCTCAGACATCAAAAAATAAATTCTATTGTATTATCACTGAGTATTAATGATATATTATGTCTTCCAGATAACATGAAAGTATAATTTAAACATGAAAATTGAAATAAGAGAGGAAAATGCTAGGAATAGGCAGATTATTAGAGGTTTTGAAAAGTTGTGAGAATATTGAGTGTGAAAGAGGACAATATGATATATAATAATTGGTTATGTTAGATGAATCAATAAAAGAAGCAAAGAGGAAAATCTCTGGTAACTCAAAGACACAAAAATTGAAATAAAGGTCAAATTGTGGTCACAGAAATGACTATGATTATTTTTTTAAACTGAAAATAGCATGTGTTTGTAAAGATGTGGGAAAAATTAACTTTCATTCACTAGCTTTGATAATATAACTTGGTTTGGAAACACAGTTTGGCAATATCTACAAAATTTAGTATATTCATGCAAAATGACCCAGCAGTTCTTTTCCAAGGAAGATATGCATTAGAAATGCATTTGAATGTGCATGAAATGTCCTGCACAAGAATGTCTTTGGCAGCACTATTTGTAATAACCTTGAAGTGGAACCAGTACACATGTCCAGCTATATAAATGGATGAATTATTTTTTGTATTGCTGGGTAATGAGATATTACACATTTCATTTAAATAAATACACTACAATAATAAGCAATAGCCAGAATAAATTTTCTAAGCATAATTTTCAGTACAAGTTTCCAGACACAAATGAATAGTTTATGCTTTATAATTCTACTTAAAATAAACAAAACTAGGTTACAGTACCAAAAGTTAGGATAATATTTACTATTGGAAAAAAAAGAAGTTGTTGATTGGAAGAAATTTGGGATCGGGTTCTAGTGAGTTATAATGTGTTGTGTGATGATTCTATCACTGTGTTTGGTTTGCAAAAATTCATCAAGATATACATTTATGGCTTGTATAGTATATGTGCAAACATGAGGTACTATCTGTTCCTGGCCTATTTCACTTAACATAAAGACATTTCAGTTCATCTTTTCACAAACGATAGTATTTATTTTTTATGACTGAATAGTGTTCTATTTTGCACATATACCATATTTTCTTTATCCAGTCATGGTTCATTCATTGGTTGGTGAACAATTTAGGTTGTTTCCATTTCTTGGCTATTGTAAGTTGTGCTGCTATGAATACAAAATGCAGATGTCTCTTTGATACAATGATTTCAATTCCTTTGGATAAATACCCAGTTCTGGGATTTCTGGATCATTTGGTAGTTTGTTTTGCTTTACCATAATGGTTCTAATTTACACTTAAATTCTATTGTACATTTAAAAATTGGATTAAAATTTTAATTTATTATTATTATTATTTGCTACTGAAATTTTGGATGTCCTTCTGTGTCTATATATTAACGCATTGTCAGGTGTATGGACTGAAATATTTTCTCCATTTCTGAAGGTTGTGTTTTGACTCTGTTGGTTATTTTTTGTTCGTTTGTTTTTACTGTATGAAAGGTTTTTTTTAAGTAGGCTAATCAATTTTGATTGATTGACAAGTAGTTAATAGGATGACTTTATTTTTTTTTTCAATTTTCTTTTATTGGTTGTTCACAACATTACAAAGCTCTTGACATATCATATTTCATACATTAGATTGAAGTGGGTTATGAACTCCCAATTTTACCCCAAATGCAGATTGCAGAATCACGTTGGTTACACATCCACAATTTTACATAATGCCCTATTAGTAATTGTTGTATTCTGCTACCTTCCCTATCCCCTACTTTCCCCCCTCCCCTTCCCTCACATCTTCTCTCTCTACCCCATCTACTGTAATTCATTTCTCTCCTTGTTTATTTTTCCATTCTCCTCACAACCTCTTATATGTAATTTTGTATAGCAACAGATTATGCTAAGTGAAGCTAGCCAATCCCTAAAAAACAAATACCAAATGTCTTCTTTGATATAATGAGAGCAACTATGAACAGAGCAGGAGGAAGAGCAGGAAGAAAAGATTAACATTAAACAGAGACATGAGATGGGAGGGAAAGGGAGAGAAAAGGGAAATTGCATGGAAATAGGATGACTTTAAAAACCATGTTTTCACAATATATGTTGCAACATAAAAGTATATATTTTTTAATGAAACTATTCGGTAAATCTTTGTGCAGAGGCAGTGTAGAAAGTGGTGGCACAACAGGAGAACAAGATTTCCAAACAAATCTTTAGAAATCGGCCTAAATATTTGTTTCTGATTTAATTCTATAAAAAGTGACAAGTTTATAACTTTAAAATACATCAAGAGTGTAGTACATTGATTAGTTTAAAAACCAGTAGTGCCAAGCATATTACTTGGGCATCAAATTTCCCTTTGTAACTATTCAGATTCACATTTTATACTTATTAAATAATTATTTTAAATGACAACCACCAAGATCTAAAGTTATTCTCATCTGGATCAAATCATGGTAGAACTGATATTTCTAAAAATTCCAATTTATTAATTCATCAGTGAAATGCACCAGTTGCAATGTCCCCACAGAATGAGACTTCTATGTATAAGATGATGTTATATCTGCTATTAATTGAATTATTGAGGTAGTCAATAATATAGCAATTTTTTAATTGCACTGATGTTTCCACTTAAACATAGTCTTACACACAGTCATTATCATACCTATCCTGAAGAATAAATTATTCCTGAAGCAAGAACCGTCTTTACCTTAGTATTTGTTGTTTATGCTGTTTAGTTTTGGTATGATTAAGCACAGTGAATTTTTCTTAATGAATATTGGCAAGTTAAAGCAAAAAGGATATAGTGTTTTCCCCTCAGTAGTTTATACTCTGTCCTATTTACATTGTTGTTGAGGCCATACAAACTTCAGATCTCCTGACTGGAATGGTAAAGTTGTCCCTTGACAAACATGTGACCTTTTCAGCATCAGATTAAAATCTTGTTCTCCCAGCACCTTTCCTAGATCTCCCATTAAGACCATTCCTCAAGTAGTGTGATGTCTACTGCTGTGTTTAAATGGTTATTTTATTTATGCATGTAACTCTTTGTGTTTAAGGATTCGACATGTGCTTTATGGTGTATTATCTAAATTATTTTTATTAATATACTGCTAGTTATATATACACAATTTAAGAGTTCTGGAAGTATTTGAGAAATTTTTTTATTTATTATTTATTTTTTTATTTTTTAATATTTATATTTTAGTTTTCGGCAGACACAACATCCTTGTTTGTATGTGGTGATGAGGAATTTAAATTGAGTCCAGGCCAGTGAAATTAAAAGAAAATATTCCAGGCCAGTAAATAGATGTGCATTTGTTTATGTCATTACACTTAATAACTTATTACTGAAAAGAATTTGATTATTAAAAAGATTTAAACATTTAAGTTCACTTTATATTTGAGAATTATATAGTTAATATGTAATGACTATGATATTCCAAAATAGTTCTGTTTTTAGAGTTTTCATAAGTACAATATAATAATGTCTTATAAAGCTTGTAATGCAATTTTCAATTAGATTCTTAAGCTAAGAGTGATCTAATTATGATTTGTCTGTAGAGTTGTCTTATTTCTTAGATCCAGTAATTACATCTTAATACTTGTATTTAATTTGTAATTCCCAGTGATTTGAGGTCTTATTTGGAAGTAATCTTCTCCAAATCAGTTGCCTTCTGGTATACAATTTTAGGCTCTTTTTCCCCCTTAAACTTGTTCTTAATGATATTTTTTTGCTTAAATACTAATTGTTTCCAATATTTGTTTTTATTATATTTTAATAATAATTTTATATTTCATCTAAGAATAAGTCATTTTTCAACTACATCATTTAAAAATATATTTCATGTATTCAAAATGTTCAAAATAGTTGTATTTAAAATTAACTTCTAAAACCAGTTATCTTTTTATTCTGAACTGTATTACACAGCAAGTAAATAAAAAGAAAGAAATATAAGCACAATTCTCATTCTTAAATAACATTAATTTTCATTTATTAATTTTATTAACATTAATTATATAGAGGCAATTGCTAAAGATAAAGAGAAGAACAATATGGCCTTGGAGATGTTGATGTATAAGAAAAGGGACTTACCTACTTGATCAACACTTTGAGTTTAAAAAAGAAAGAGTATACTTTAGCCACCTGGTTTGGGGGCAGAAGCCCTTCTGGAAATGAATCCATTCAGTTAAGCAGAGAATTAAATACACAGATGAGCTACTGCAGAACCAAATGGTCTTGTTCTACTACAATAGAAAAGCTCCTAGAGGAAGACTGAAACATGATGCCCAGAAAAATGTGACAAGCTGCTCTTGCAAATAGAAGGTTGAGTCACAATCATTTTATGACAGGTAATGAATATGAGTCATGATCTGACTCAACATAAATACAAGGAAAATGAGAATGATAAAGAAGTTTATATGATTAGTGGCTTATTTATATTATGCTAAGGAATAAAAAAAAAAGATGAAAGAAAATGGGATGCGACCCACCAGAAGAACAGGCCCAACGGCCTGCTGAGGGGCAGAGCTGCCCCCTCCCCCCCCGCGCCAGCAAGGTAGGCAGAACTGTGACCATCAACAGAAGAGGCCCAGTGGCCCACGGAGGGGCAGAGCTGCCAACCACGCCTGCAAGTTAGGCGGACTTTCGACCCACCTGCAGAAAAATGTGGCATTTATACACAATGGAGTATTACTCTGCATTAAAAAATGACAAAATCATAGAATTTGGAGGGAAATGGATGGCATTAGAGCAGATTATGCTAAGTGAAGCTAGCCAATCCCTAAAAAACAAATGCCAAATGTCTTCTTTGATATAAGGAGAGTAACTAAGAACAGAGTAGGGAAGAAGAGCATGAGAAGAAGACTAACATTAAACAGGGATGAGAGGTGGGAGGGAAAGGGAGAGAGAAGGGAAATTGCATGAAAATGGAAGGAGACCCTCAGGGTTATACAAAATTACATACAAGAGGAAGTGAGGGGAAAGGGAAAAATAATACAAGGGGAGAAATGAATTACAGTAGAGGGGGTAGAGAGAGAAGAGGGGAGGGCAGGGGAGGGAGGATAGTAGAGGATAGGAAAGGCAACAGAATACAACAGACATGAGTATGTCAATATGTAAATCAATGGAAGTGTAACTGATGTGATTCTGCAATCTGTATATGGGGTAAAAATGGGAGTACATAACCCACTTGAATCAAAGTGTGAAATATGATATATCAAGAACTATGTAATGTTTTGAACAACCAATAAAAAAAGAAAAAAAAAGAAAAAAAATGGGATAAAATCAGAGGATGAAATATGAGATGATAAAACACAAGAAACATTTAAAAAGACAAATGACAAAGTAACACACAGAAAAAATAGTCATTGCCTTATTGATTTCTGTTATATTACTATCTATGTCATAAAATCATGCATATGACATTAATGAAAAAAGCTAACAGTATGAAACAGAATTGAAGAAATTTTAAGTATATATTGGTAAGTGGTGACAAAAGTTTTCCAAAACATACATTTACATTTTAAATTTTCCAAATACAGAAAACAAAATAATGAAAAAGATCAAATATTCATATATGACTTAAATGATGACAGTATTTTCTGAAATAACAATGTTAAATGTATTTCATAAAATAGCAAACATGTACCAGAGGGAAAAAAAAAGTTAAAATAAAGTTTATGCCAGTGATGTGACTGCGCTATGAAAGTACAAAAATTTATAAGAAAACACCAGATGTGGTGTCCCATGCCTGTAATCCGAGCAACTTGGGAAATTGCAACAGAAAGATCACAAGTTTAAGCTAGGCTGGGCAAATTAGCAATAGTGCTTCAACATAAAAAAATAAAAAGGACTTGGAATATATATAGCTCAGCAATAAAAAAAAGCCCTAGGTTAAATCTTCAGCACTGGAAAAATTTATACAAATATATAAATAAATTATAAAAGTATAATCATTGTAGTCATCGAAGTTGGGTCAGGGGAGGGAACAATAATAAAAGAAGTCCTTGAAAAGTGAGTCTCACCTCAAAGTTTCCCAGAACAACATTCAGTGTAATAAAAAAGAACAAAAACATTGTAAAATATGAAAAAAAATATTTAAGTTATACAAGCTATCTGACTGACTTAAAGGCTATAGCCCAAACAGTTTTGAGTATAAAATATGGTAGAGAATATTGTTGATAAATAATCTTCTTGAGGTTAATAACAAATGGTGTGTGTTTCATATACTTCTTTGAAGAATTATTGCAAGTTGCTGATGTAATATGTCTTAAAAAGAGAATTTTGAGGAAGTTTTCATCTCACTGAAAACATGAACTGAAAGTACAGACAGTTCCCACACATCTCCTCAAATCCATATAGCATCCAATCTCCTCCATTAGACAGATTGTCACCACAGTAATTGAGTTTTGATTTTATCCATTCCAGCCAGTCTGTATCTTTTAATTGGATAATTTAACTCACTGATATTTAAGGTTATTACAGATAAGTAAATGCTTATTCCTGACATTTTGTTAAATTTGTTTTGAATATATTTTGTTCCATTCCTCCATTCTTGTTTGATTTTGTGATTTAGTGGCTTGTTGTATAGATAAGGTTTGATTCTTTTCTATTTCTCATTTGTTCATCTGCTTTTCTAGTAGATTTTTTTTTTTTTACTTTCATGTTTTCATGATGGTAGTTATCTTTCTTCTGCTTCTGGATGTAGAACTCCCTCAACCATATTTTGTAAGACTGATCTGGTGGTGATTCATTCTCTTAGTTTTTGATTCCCTGGAAAGTCTTTATTTGAAGGGAGTCTTTTCTGGATATAGTATTCCGGTTTGGCAGCTGTATTAGTTCAGAGTTTGGAATATGTTATCTCATTCCCTCTTGAGCTGTAACGGTTCTATTGAGAAGTTATATGTTAATCTAATGGATATTTTCTTTAAAATGACTTAGGACTTTTCTCTTTCAACTTGTAAGACTCTCTTTTTCATGTATTTTTGACAGTTTGTATGCCTTATAGGTCACAGTGGCCATTTGGAGTCCTATTGGCCTCCCACACCTAAATATCCAAGATTGAGGACACTTTCAACTAAATAGGTTTTATATGCCTTTCTCCTTTTCTTACCTTCAGAAAGCCCAAAATATGAAAATTCACTTATTAAATCATGTCTCAGAGGCTGTCTTCATCCTTTTATTATTCTTGTTTTTTTTTTTTAAGCCATTGTCTTAGTGGGATAGCCCAAAAGACCTGTGTCTAGGTTTAGGCATTCTTTTACTTGATCTAGTCTGTTGTTGAGGCTTTAAACTATTATGTTTTTGTTGTTATTGTTGTTGTTTGTTTGATTTTTCTTTACCTCATTTAATTTCGTTTCCAAGATTTACATTTGGATCTTTTTAAAGAATGCCATCTCTTTGCTAAATTGCATTCTCATTCCATTGATTCGATTTTTTTCCAATTTTGTTCAACTTTTTATCCAGATTCTTTGAATATAATTGAGTTCCCTTATAATCACATATTTGAAATCTTTATCAGGTAGAAATTTCACCAATATCCTTTCCTTTGAGACTGTTCCAAGAGAATTATTGTGCTCCTTTGGAGATGACATGTTATTGTCTTCCCACTATCATTTTGTGAACCTACATTGAGATTTATGCATCTGGTGCATAAGTTATCTTTATCACTTTTATAAGATCCTTTGCATGGCACATGTCTTTCTACTGAACAATTTTCTTGGGATGTTAGATTGTTGGGAGATGTTATCTTTGGTTCTTGCAGGGCCTCTGCTCATAATATAGGATCCCTATCACTTTTCAGCTATAACTGATGGCTTTGGGTGCAGTATTTTGACAGTGGAATCAGAGAATCCCACTCTCCTCAGAAGCCACACAGGGGTAAGGGTGCTGTAGCAGCACAGGCAGGTATGATGCACACAGCAGTGGTGGTGTGGTAGCCATCTGCATAGTCACTCCAGCAGTGAGAATTGTGGTGCCACTTGTTCCTAAGGCACTAGTGAAGCACCTGACCTCAGTGTTACCAGTGGCAAGGGTTCACAAATGCCTTTTAGGGAACCAGCATTCTTGGAGTGCGACCTTTACTCTCAGATCTAGCAGCAGTATGCTAATCAGAAAATCTGTTAGGATTCTCCCATTTAACATTCATCTGCAAAGGGGAGTCTCAGTCTCCAGATTCAGAGTCTCAGTTGCTGATATATTTTGTTTCTCTTTCTATGCTACATCCCGTACCTCCATGTGTTATAATGTCCTGTTCTCTCTCCTTCTGAGTTCCCAAATTCTCCCTTCATCACTCACCTAAAAATGCTACTATTCACCTATGATGATGACTTTTTTTGTAGAGGTGAGCACTGGGTATCTGTATTTACCCACTTTGGAATTCTCCATTGACAGATTAATATCAAGGAGCATCAAGAAAGTTTTCCTTGGAGAAATAACAAAACAGATGCAGAGACAGTCTCTGTGCTATAGTTCCTGAGGAAAAGATAGAGAAAGCACAAAAAGAAGCTCGGCTGCCTAAGAATCAGCATTCTCCAGAAGTACTCCAAAATGTTGCAAAAATACAAGTAGGAAGAAGAGGGAAAGCAAACCATTTTTTACAAGCCAAAAAATATGAAGGCCATTGACTGAGCCAGTCATTTCTATAGATACAGAATTTGGCTTTCCCATTTAATGCTAATGATTTGAAGTTGGAATTCTTCCCTGCATCTTTTAGTAATCCCATCCTGAAAAACAGCTACCTGATAATCTGGCATGTTCCACTAAGTATAGAAGGGATTATCTTAAAAAGCATATTTATAACTATCTTCAAAAATACACACTTGGCCATATTCTGAAAGACCCCCGAGACCCCAACCCAGAATGGAACACGCGAGTCACTGGATGCAATCAGCAGGAGGAATTTATTCACATAGGCGCCTATGGATGCAAAGCAGAACCTCAGCCGTGGCTTAGGCAGCTTGCATGCCTGGGCTCGGGGTTACAGGGTTTTTATAGGTTGCAAGGGACAAGATTCCAGCTTAGCACAGTAACAGTTATTTCATTGGCCCCCTCTCAAGCTCCCCTAAAAGTGGTCCCAGGGGGCCGAGTGGTTTTGGAGACCCCACCCACGTGTTCCTATTTTTGTCCTCTTTTGCTTGAGTTTGCCCCTCTGGAATGTCTCGTGGTTTCTTAACTGTCTGGGACATTTTGCGGTTGCTTTGTGCAAGACTCGAGGGGGTATGTAACGTATGGGTTACAACATGGGGGGGTGTGGGGCATGGGTTGCGGTTAGGAGGAAGCATCTTGTGACTGCAGAGCAAAAGGTTATATATTTCTTTTTTTAACATTAAGCTTAAGGCTTTAAGGCTGGGGTCTTTCAATTCAGTGGTTCTTCACTCTCCAACCTATTTCCTTTTGTGTTCCAATTTTTTTTTTCTCAAAACCTGGACTTTCATTTCACGGAAAGCAGGCAGATTTTAAGCATGACTGTATGCCCTTTTCAAAAAATAAAAGACTTCAAGAAATTTTATTTCAGCTAAATTTTTAATAATTTATATATCCAAAGTTATATACTCAAGTGTTACATACATTAGCATTTATTTTAATGAATCATTTGATTTATTTTGGCATTTCAGAAAAATGTATAATTTTGAAAGTCTGTTGATCAGACTATATAACCTTCTTAAAATTTCATTTCTTTTGATGACTTCCTCTTTTTCTCTTTTTCTAGTAGTATATGATTCCACATAATAGGTGATGCACATAATAGTGGTCTTTGTTCAGGCAATTAAAACAAAAATTAAAAAGGAATGGGTGGCTTAAACAATACTTTTTTTTTTCTAACAGTCCTAAAAGCTAGAAAGTCCTGCGATCAAGATCATGACAGATAAGTGGTGAGGGTCTCCTGCCCGGATCCATAAATAGACATCACTGTGTCCTTACATGGTAAAAGGGACGAGAAGACTCTCTTGTGTATCATTTTAAAGGACACTAATATCATTTAGAAGGGCTTCACCATGATTGATTACCTAGTCACCTACCAAACACAGTACTTCATAAGACTACTGGTTTGGAGTTAATATTTCAATATATAGACATTGGAGAGAATACAAACATTTAGGATATAACAATTGTATTAAATGATGATGCATTCTACACACACACACACACACACACACACACACACACTTGCATGTAATGAAGTCATGCATAATTTCATATATTTATATGTTTATATGCTGCTCATGATTCATGCCAGATAAAATAAAATTTATTGTTCTCCACCATAGTGACATGTATTATATCTGAAGAGCAATTTTGCAATTTTGTTTAACCCATTTCATTCCTTAAATTAATTCTTATAATAAAACAATAATATATAATTTCCTCAAGCCTATATATGTAATTTGTAAAAGACTCTAAATGGAAAATAGATTTAATTTTGCTAACTAATTTACAGAAGAATGTGTAAAGAAGATATAAGGGAAAAACCAAAACAAAGAATGTAATAATTCTCTCCTCCTCTTCCTAGGAGTCCTTTCTGAGCAGGTTCTCCCTCTTTTTCTCTTTCCACTTTCCATCTTTTCCTCTTTCCAATTAAAGAAAATATAAGTTCAATTTGAGTTAGAAAATTGTTTCTACTGAAAGGGTAAAGTTTCTAAGCTGGAAAGCTTGAATGTAAAAGATTAGGTATTATTAAGTTCCTCTGTTACACCCAGAACCTGAAATTCCTGAGATAGTTAAAACAACGCCCTACTGGCCATTTAGCCTAGGGCCCTGTGCAGTTCGTCACAGGGCCTGAACCAATCAGTTTGAATGTGTAACCCGCTTAGGAATGACCAATCACCCCCTGCCGGAATGTGCCAATCATGTCTCAGAGTTGTTGTTCAATTTCCCCGCGCCTCATGATGATTTGTTCTGATGTATGCAAAGCCCACCGCCCTCTCCAAAAAGTGTACTTAAGCTCTGCTTGACCTTTGCTCGGCGCTCTGGGCTGCTCTCCCTTCTTGAGTAAGCACGGAGCCCCAGCGCTCTGGAATGGATCCCCAATAAATATCCCCTTTTGCCAATTGCATGGGGTCAGTCTCTTGGGTGGGCTCTCCCTCCGACGTTTCGCCAGACCCTTACACTGCCACATACGGATGCTTAGAATTAGAGCTAAGTCAACATCAGTGTTTAAATAAAAGAAAGATATTGAGCAGTGTTAGAGTGCATTTTCTTTTATCTTAAAATAAGAACATTCACTTTTTCACTTGAATCTGAAACATTGTACTGATAAATTACTGCTTCTTCCACAACACATTTTCACAAAGTAGATTTTATCAAAACTTCAGCTATTAAAATAAGAGTTCATATTTAACAATGTCAACATTTTATTTAGAAAAATAACTTTATAATCAGTATTTTTTGCCTTTCAACAAACTTATTTTTAATAGCTTGGAAGTCTACTACAGGTTATTTTTTTCATGAAACAGAGTATAAAGACTTGGCCTCACTTACATACTACATTACTAATATTAATGATATTTTATCATGTTGTTTTGACTTTTAGCTATATTTTTAAATTATTTACAACAATTATTATTTGTGGGTTTATGAGTCTTATGTTTATACAAAAAAAACTGATTTAACCAGTAAAACTCATAGAACTCTAAGTAATTGAATATATGTCAAAAGGTAATAAGAGTTAGAGTTTCAGAGGATAAAATAAAATTTATTGTTCTCTGCCATAGTGACATGTATTATATCTCAAGAGCAATTTTGCAATTTTGTTTGACCCATTTTATTCCTTAAATTAGTATGAATGGTTTCTGACTAATTTCATTGCAAACTATTGCCTCTGCAAGTCAAGTATGTAATCAATATTTATGAAAGAACCAGAAACCAAGAAATAGCATGAGTTGAAAATGAACTATTTTCATTTTTTTCTCCCAGTAGAATATTTCTCACCTAAGTTTTTCAAGCCAAATGCTGTGAAAAGAGGTGAGATACTTCTGAGGCTTCATTTTTACTTCCCCAATATTCCTATTTTGTTCAGAAGTTGCTTCAATGACATGTTACAGTTACAACTGTATGCTCTTCACTTTTTCCTTTCAAAGAATTGCCTACTGAACATCTATTCAGCTCAGCCCAGAAGAGTTTTCAAAACAGGATTTCAATGAAATTTTGACTTAGTTAAAGAAGTTAAAATCAAAGAAGACAGTACAAATGGTGAGTTTGGCTCAGAAATGTGGAGTTTCATATTTGTGTCATACATGGTGTTCTACATTTTTATTTTGGGCACTGTCTGAAAATGTTGGATTACTCATAGTCTGACCCTAGGAACATATCTCCTCTACTACTCTCACTACTGAATGTCATCATTTCCCAAAGATGTAACTATAATCTTTAAACAGATAATTTCAAATTCATATTTCTCAACCAAAACCATTTTTCTGAACTCAAAAGTTGAATATACAAATTACTACTCTTATTTTCAATCAGATGTCTTCTAAAGATCACAATTCAAGTATCATGAATTTAACATATATAAAATACAAATCTTGATTTTGTAACCAATCTGCTTCCTTCTTCACATCCACCCATATTAAAAAATGCTATCATGAATCATTCAAGAGAGAAAGCCCAAAATTATCCATGAGTCTTCATTTTCTCTAACCCTGTATTCCTGTATTTCTCAGCCATGGAGTTTAAGGAAATATATGGAGATTTAAAATAGATGGTGGTGCCAGAGGGAGAGATTATTTGTATTTTCTGCATCTGAAAAGAAAATAATCATTGGTTGGAAGTCATGGTGAGGCAGATTTTTTTTTCTGCCTATTTTGGTGAAAACCTACATTAGTCATCAATGTCAAAAACAGTTTTTGTATGGATCTTATTTTAAGTTGTATTTCAGTCTCTACCCCTCTTTCTTCTTCATTATTACTGCCACCATCTTCATCTAGGACTTTTACACTATATCACTACATAAAGTAACACTCTCCAAATTTCCATGTTTGTTTTTTCTAATCTAATATTAGACAATGATAAATCAATCTTCTCAAATTTTAATCAAGTCATATAACTCCCTTCTAATTAAGCGTTTTTAATGGCTCTTCTATTGCACTTATACTTAAAATAAAAGCTCTCTTCTTACTATAGCTTACTGTGTGGCCTATTTTCACTTAATTCTAAGCTTATTTTAATTGTCGGAAATCAAGTTGCTCTTCATTAATTGCTGTGGGCACACAAAAATTATGCCTATAATACATTTTGCACAATTTTTTTTCATGATTAGATCCTTCACTTTGTTCAATTTCAGTTTAAAGGTCACATTGTCTAAAAGATATTCCCTGAAAAACTAATAAAAATCTGTCTATTGTTTTCATAACCTCTTAATACTTTTAACCATAAGATGGTTAGAAATGGCAATTACTTTAGATTTGTGATAGGTTCTGTACACTTTTTCCTTCATTAGAAGGTAGTTTTCAATACAGAATTATTAATGTCATGTCCAAACTTTGTATCTAAAGTATCTTGCTGTTGGCAAGAAAAGTTGCTTTTGATTTTCTGTGGGGTTCCGAGTCAAATTCAGTGCTTCCTATATTCTAGGCAAGTGCTCTAGCACCGAACTATATCCTCATCCTTTAGGAAGAGTTTTGAATGGTCTATTAGATATGCCAAAAATTTGGGGAGAGTTTTGTAGGTAGGTCAGAGACATATTTACTGAGATACTTAGAGATAATATAATATACTGAAAAGAGAAAATCAGTTAATTTATCACATCTGGAATCAAAACAATACTTTATTCTTAAGTAGATCCCAGTTAAGGTCTTACTAAAGGTTTTACATTGAGTAATTTCCTATGTGTTCCTTAAAAATATTCAACCTCCAATTTTAAAAGTTTGTAATAAAAGGCAGTGTCTCAGGCACAGTTGGAATAGCGTTACAGAGAGGAAGTTCATTCTCTATGGTGAATAATAAAACAAGGGCTTCAGGTCATGAAGAATTGTACCCTGCTACCTGTATCAGGTTTATCTCCACCATTTCTACCTGGCAACTTCCTCTGCTTGAGGTATAAAATACTTTAGTTTCTAGAGATGAGACCTTCAAAAAATGAAGAGTCTTTCTTTTAACAGTGAAATAGTTAAATTTAGTTATATTTCTTTCAGAATTTATATGTACTACCTAGCAAGATTCATACATAATTTGAGATTGAGATTAGAAAAGGACATGAAAACATGGAACTATAAATTATGAATTATTGCACAGTACCTGTGAAGCCTGACAAATGCCTTATCCACTTATGGTAGAGATTTTAACTGCTTACCAAATCCTTTAACTTCTCACCCACCCACTTACCCACAATATGCCTTCTATAAAAAAGACATCCCTGGAAGGTGATCAAAATTATGAGTAGACTGAAAGCTATAGTTTTTAGGATGAATAAAAAGGTTAAATGAAAAGAAGAGAAATTTCACACTAACAAAGGTATTTAGATATATGAGTGAATGTGTACATATATATGTAGTTTTGTGAGTGAATATGTGTAATGTGTATATAATTTTGTTCTCATTTCACATGCATATAAAAATTACACAATTCTTATGATTATGGCTTCATAAGAC
The DNA here is from genome assembly GCF_052094955.1 of Ictidomys tridecemlineatus. Lineage (NCBI taxonomy): Eukaryota > Metazoa > Chordata > Mammalia > Rodentia > Sciuridae > Ictidomys > Ictidomys tridecemlineatus. Next base: position 59,102,134 of record NC_135484.1, on the reverse strand, counting down.
TATAAGAGCTTAAAGTAAAACATTTATAGTAGAAGAGAAAAAAGAGAAAAGGAGGAGGAAACCATCTCAAGGAACACTGGATGATAAATTGTACAACTGTACACAAAACAGAATTTCTCATAAAAAGGGAAATACTATTGGGCAAGTATATGAATACAATTTTGAATTTGGGCAAAATATGAATAAAATACATCTTCTCAGTGCCATGATGCCTTGTGACAACTGTGGAGGGGTGAGATTACTTATATGTTATGTATCTCCAAAGAACAGGATCTGTAACTTGAGGTACAGAGAGGTAGGTTTCCGCTAATTGGGAGAAAGTGCATAAGTCAGCACTGTGCAAACAGCCATAAGTAGATGCATATTGTAAAGGATTTACCATTTTTGGAAGAATTCAGGCCTGTGAAAAAATTCAGGTATGTGGGAAAATACAGGCCTGTGGAAGAATACTGCACTGGGAAAACACTGGATGAGACTCTCAAAGATTCATTTTTTGGTTTCTTAGTTCACTATACAAATAGCTGAGTTATTAAACACTTCCTTAACTTCACAATGTATATTCTGTATCAACAAATCTCTACTCTTGGGCTAGCTCTCTTTCTTCAAAACTTTTATGTAGTATAATAAAATGAAGTGCTGCATTCCATTAACCTAGGAACATTAAAAGGTATCTTTGGTGAATAATAAAACAGGCTTGATTACCCATTTCAGCACAGATTATATGATTTCACAGTCAAGTGGTCAAATAGTGAATTAACTTAAAACAAAGCCATAAGCAAAAGAAAACCTCATGCAAAGAAAAGTTTTTAAGTGTTTATAACAGAAGGTAATTTGGCTACAAGATATAGTCACCTAACTCAGTTGATAGGAAATTTCCTATTTTTAAAAATATTTCTATCCTTCTTATATTTTTAAATAGGTTGTGTTTTCTCATTGCTATTTTGTGAATTTTTCACTGAGTTAGAGATAGTTATTAATTAGCACTTATACATGATTCAAGAATATTTTTATTTTGTATGTTTTCATCAAAAAATTAAGTACATGCATAATCATATGAAAGAATTAAGAATTATTTGGGAAAAATATTTTCATTTCATTATGAAAGCACTAATCCTATAATAAGATGCAATTAAGGAAATCCTAAAATATGCAAGATAAATTGAATTAAAGACAACTTTTAGTCTGGCTCTCTGCCCCTAAAAGGGATTAAGGCAATTTATTAATTACAATTCTCAAATTATTCCTAGGGAAAATATTTAAATCCTCATGTTTGGTTACCCTGAATCTTCAGTAACTATAACATTGTTCCAGTGTGTGTTCATGACCAACTTTGAGGTAGTTACATAATCTTAGAGACTTCCAAGGAATTTTTGTATCATTTATATAATTTAAGATTCCTACAGAATCACATGACAAAAGGTGCCCTGGATGGAATTTCATTTAAGGAAAGAAGTTTGTACCTATTACTTAATTCTAACTATACTGGATTTTTCCAAGTTATGGAAATGTCAAGTTATTGATACACCTGAATTTTTTATCAAACTTCACATTGTGCCTAGAAAAATCAGGTCAAGTCCCCTTTTCAATAAAATTCATTTTAACATCTGACTCAATAGCAATGTCCTTTCTTGTTAGCTGCAAATTTTCCAAGAGGCTAAATTTGAGTGGTTGATGAAAAAAATGCCAGTAGAATCAAGCAAACTTTCCTTAATATAGGTAAGCTTTGTTTTGTTTTGTTTGCTTATTTACTCACAGGTGCCTACACAAAGAAAGAAGTACTGTTGAATGTCTTCATTTATTTGCAATGCTAGGGATCAAACCCAGGGCTTCTTGTGTGGCAGAATGACACTCTACCATTGACCCACATCCCCAATCTGGCACTGTTACAAATCTTAATGAAAATTGAGTCAAGTTGCAAATTGTCTCACTTGAGGTCAGAATCACAATGGGACCTTCAAAACCTCTCTCTACTCTATTATTTGATGTGTGTTTATGTCCTCATGGCTTATTTTAGATGTTGGGAAACTCTGGTCACATGCTGGTATATCCCTGTTTAGTGAAAATAGATGAATCCTAGGAGTACTATGCCTTTAACAAATTTATATTTTAGTATTTTCTGATCTCCGTTTCTGAAGTATCCTACTATATGAAACACAGATGTATTATATTAACCATGAAATATATTGCATTTTCTTATTTACATATCTTTTGGTTCTATTGAAAGTCCATTGAAAGGCAAGATAGGGTCTTTGTATTACCAGTGCCTATCAAAGTGACCAGCACATAAAATTTACTGAATTTTTGTGACTGGAATATACCCTAAAAATACATTATTTGTCTTTATTTGCATTATTAGAGGAGATCATCTGTATTTTAACATGTGATATTTTATTATTATTTACTTTTATCTTGAAATAGATAGTGCACTAAATAAAAGTGCTCTTTCCACATTATTTCACAATAATGATCACCCATCTATCCTTATAACCCTTTACTCACTTATTTTCAAAGATTTTGTAAATTCCCACATTTTCCAATTTTCCACAGCTTTCCTTCCTCCAGTTCTATAAACACATTTTACTCTCTTTTTTATGTATATACTCACTCATTCTATCACAATCAATAAGCTACCCTAAGGATTCTAAAGATAACAAGCAAATTAGCAAATTTTTGGTTCAATCCCTACTTCTTTTTCATGTTTCAGTCTTAAACTTAAAAACTACCAATTAGATATTTAACTCTATATATCACATTCGCATATAAAATTCAATTATATAAAATATTCTCATAGCCTAATATTTCTATTAATAATCCAGACATATTTTCCAGGTATCTACAAGCATTGCTTGAATTTTTTTCCCTTATACGTTCCTGAAAGAAGTTGCTTTTTATCATATTGTACAAAGTCTTATTGTCTTCTTATTAAAACTATTAAATTTTGTGGAAAGATGTTTCACTTCGGTTTGATATAATCTCCATTGTGCTCAGAGACTCCATGGCATAAGGGTTTAGAACACCTTATCTATGTGGCCTGGAACAAGTGTAACTGGACTTTTTATGTGATAGATTTTGAATCCAAAGGTAGGGTGCTAGGAAACAAAATGAAAGTTACAATACCTTTCATGACTAACTCTTGAAACGTAGCAGCATTTCTTCAACATTCTCTTGGGCACAAACAAAGTAACCAGACTACCCATATTCAAAAGGACAGGATATCAGGCCCCTTTTAATGGAATTGTAAAGGTTCCATTGTAGGAAAGCATCTGGTATGGAAGTTTTTTTTTTTTTTTTTTTTTTTTAATCAGGGAAAAATGCAAACTGGCACTGTCTGGTCATTGACTACAAGTCACATAATTTATAAATGCAAAAGTGGTTGATTCATTTCTCAAGTCCAGCAAAGTTCTGGCCCATTAAATATTAGCTCAAAGACTGTCCACCCAAGTTTTAGATATCCATGGTCTATATCAGGTCCACATGTGTAAGTGCCTTCTCAGGGATATTTCATCTGGTAAACTCTAAAGACAAGATACCTACTGTTCCTATACCCACATGTAATTGTACAACAGTTATGGAGAAACAATCATAGACACTCTATTAGTTGGCTCTGTATGCCATAACAAAATACCACAAACTGGTTTTGCCATGACAATAGAAATTTTATGGTTTTTCATTGTTCTGGAGGCTAAAAGTTAAAGATCCATCTTGGCAGGATTCATTCTGGTGAAATCCCTTTCTGTCATGCAGAAGTCTGCCTTCTTGCTACATCTTCACATGCCCTATTTTCACTCATCCACACAAGTTCTCCTGGTGCCCGAGTAGGACCACTGGCATTAGCACCTTCCCAGGACTCCTGGTTTCCCAACCATGCATGAATGCTGGATGTCACTCCCACATAGGACACCTGGCCACTGCCTGTGCAGAGGAACTCCTGACCCTACTCCTATATGGACACCCATCTTCCAATGTGGGCCTCCTATGGTCACCTCTATCTTGGGGCACTGCAATTACTGCCACAGTGCCCTACATGAAGTAGCCTGCACTTGGGGACACCACACTGGGTCTGGAGACAGCCACAAAACTGCATCTCTGAACATGCCACCCACCGGCACCACTCAGCCCCACCTGACCTGATACCCAGCTGCTGAAAGCAGCCGCCTCCATCATGGAACACCTTCATTACCATCTTTAATTGGGGCAACTCCCAGCTTGGAACACCTGCTGGGGCTTAGATGCATTATCAAGGTACCATAAGTCCCCAACTCTCACCTCTCCCCTGCAGCCACTAACCAAGCACACTGCCTGGAGCTATGTTGCCGGTCTGAAGCTTATAAAACCAGGTAACAAAACTGGGTCCTGAACTGCCCAAAAGAAAACAGCTCTCTATGACAAGTGTGCAGCTCGCAGAGCACAGCCCACAAGACCTCTGTAGAGAAAGGTTCCTGATTGGGAACTAGAAAGGGAGGGGGTGAGTGAGATACAGTTTAGAGACTAAATTAAAGACCAGGAATTGCAAGGTCTACAGATGACATAAGGAGATATGACTAGGCTCCCACATCACATGAAGGGGCCCCAAAGGACATCCTTGGATCAACCCATTCTAATAACCTTCACCATCCTGAGGGTAGAGATACCAGCAAACAACAGACAAGCCCACTTATTGGATGAGAAGGGGAGGTGGAAAGATATTTATCTTCCCCCAAACAGTTCTTGTATCTTCCTTTGAGATTTTGTTTTTTTTTCTCTCTCTTCTCCTGCCATCACATCCCCAACATTTGTGAAACCAACTACTTTTCATGAAGTAGACTAATGAGGACTGGGATGTCTAAATAGTATGTTGCTGTGGTGTTATGTATTCTTTTTTACTTTTTTAATATATATACATATGTTTTCTGTACTCTACTGTCTTCCCACTTACTTGTCTCCTTAAAATCACATTCTACCCCTTCTCCTGCTACTAACCAGCTTCTTTAGATTCCTCTTTCATTTTTTTTTCCTAAAATCTAATGACTCTACATCCTCACCTACTGAACCCTCAACATCTCATCCTACAACTCACTCTCATTTCTTTGTCCAACATCAGAAACTGTGGACCCTTTTGCTCACTTACAGTTTATACTGTAGATAATAATTGAAGTTACCAGTTCTGTATGTTGTGATGAAACCATACATGTCTTATAATAGCAGTTAGCTGGTTTAAGGTTGTATATTGTTTGTATTGGCATCTGTATTGTTCTTTTTTCCCTTAAAGGAATGATATTAGAAACATTCAGGGACACTGTAAGCCTAGATGGTTAAACCATAATGGCTCAGATCCATAGTTCTAGAAGGGAAGACACACAAACAATATGAAAAAAAAAACAAGGGAAGAAAGTTCCCCTGAACAAACTAAGATACTACATTATTAAAATCCATGGCCAGCACTTGCAGAAAAAATCTCAGATAACTAGTACAGGATATACATGATTAAAATGTTCTTTGAATTAAAGGATGATATATAAGAGAACAAATATAGGCAGCAAAAAATCATTTTGATAAAAAGCTACATAAGCAAATATGAGAAGCAAGAGATTACTTCAATAAGGAGATAGAAGTTATGAAAACAAACAAAAAAACAGAAGTCCTTGAAATGAAAGAAAAAAATAAACCAAATTAAAAGCTCAATAGAAAGCATCACCAACAAATTAGATCACATGGGGGATAGGACCTCAGACAATGAAGACAAAATATATAATCTTGAAAAAATATTGACCACACAGTTAAGATGGTAGAAAATCATGAGCAGAACATTCAAGAATTATGAGATAATGTAAAAAGACCAAACTTAAGAATTAAATTTGGTGGGAAGTAGGACACCATAGTTACAAATCAAAGGAATGAACGATTTATTCAAAGTAATAATATCAAAAAAATTTCCAAACATGAAGAATAAATTGGAAAATCAAACAGAAGAGGCTTATACAACACATTCATAACAAGTCACATTATAATGAAAATGCCTAGCATATAGAAAGCCACAAGAGAAAGAAATCAGATTACATATAGGAGGAAACCAATTAGGTTATGTGCAGATTTTTCAACCCAGACCCTGAAAGCTAGAAGATCCTTGAACTACATATGCCAATCTCTGATAGAAAATGAATGCCAACCAAGAATCTTATATCATACAAAATTCAGCTTTAGCTTTGACAAAATAAAGACCTTTCAAGATAAACAAAAGTTAAAAGAATTTACAACTAGAAAGCCTGCACTACAGAACATCCTCAGCAAAATATTTCATGAGGAGGAAATGAAAAACAACAATGAAAATCAGCAAAGTGAGGTATTACACATACCAATCAAAGGAGGAACCCAGTTAAATTAAATAACAAAAATAAACAAGTATTACCAGCAATACAAATCATGTCTTCATAATAACCCTGATTGTTAATAGCCTAAACTCACCAATAAAAAGACAAGGGTTGGCAGATTGGATTTTTTAAAAAAACAACAACAACCATGTGCTACCTTCGAGAGACTCATCTCATAGGAAAAGATATCCACAGAGTGAAGGTGAAAGAGTTAGAAAAACCATACCACTCACATGAACTATGGAAACAAGCAGTGGTTTTCACCCTCTTATCAAATAAAGTAGACTTCAAACTAAAGTTAATAAAAAAGGACAAAGAAGGGCGTTTCATACTGCTCAAGGGAAACATGCATCAACAAGACATAACAATTATAAATATATATGCCCCAAACAATGAAACATCTATGTTCATCAAACAAACTCTTATCAAGTTTAAGAGTCAAATAGACCACAACACAATATTTCTGGGTGATTTTAACACACCTCTTTCACCACTGGATTGATCTTCCAAACAAAAAGCTGAACAAAGAAATTATTGAACTCAGTAACACAATTGATAACCTAGACTTAACTGACAAATATAGAATATTTTATCTTTCAATGACTGGATACATTTTCTTCTCAGCAGCAAATGGATTCTTGTATAAAATAGACCATATATAATATCACGAATCAATTCTTAACAAATACAAAAAAAGTAGAGATACTACCGTAATTATATCAGATCATAGTGGAATGAAATTAGAAATCAATGATACAATAAAAATATAGAAGCTACTCCAAAACCTAGAGCTAAATAATATACTATTGGATGAACAAAGCATTGCAAAAGACATCAAAAAGGAGATGAAAAAATTCATAGAGTTAAATGAGAACACTGATACAACATATCAAAATCCCTTGGACCCTATGAAGGTAGTACTAAGAGGAAAGTGCATTGCATGGAGTCCATTCCTTAAAAGAAGAAAAAGTCAACAAATAAATGAATTAACATTATACCTAAAAGTCCTAGAAAAAGAAAAACAAATCCACATCAAAATCAGTAGAAGACAGGAAATAATTAAAATCAGAGCTGAAATCAATGAATTTTGAAATAAAAGAAATAATTGAAAAAAATGACAAAACAAAAAGTTGGTTCTTTGAAAAAATAAATAAAATTGATAAACCCTCAGTCATGCTAATGAAGAGAAAAAGAGAGAAAACTAAAATTACTAACATACTTGATGAAAAAAGTAATATCAAAACAAACACTACAGAATTACAGAAGATAATTAGAAATTATTTTGAAAATTTGTCCTCCAATAAAATATAAAATATCAAAGTCATCACAAATATGTTGAGTCATGTAATTTGCAAAAATTGAATAAAAAATGGTATACACAAGTTAAACATATATATTTAAAGCAATGAAATAGAAGACACCATCAGAAGCCTACTGACCAAGAAAAGCTCAGGATCAGATGGACACGCAGTTGAGTTTTACAAGACATTTAAAGAAGTACTAATACCAATACTCCTCAAATTATTTAATGAAGTAGAAAAAGAGGGAACACTTCCAAAGTCATTCTATTAATCCTATATCACCTGATTCCAAAACCAGAAAAAGACACATCAAAGAAAGAAAACTTCAGACCAATATCTCTAGTGAATACAGATGGAAAAATTATCAATAAAATTTTGGCAAATCAAATACAAAACATTTTAAAAAGCTATTGCAACACAATCAAGTGGGGATCATCCCAGGGATGCAAGATTGGTTCAACATATGGAAATTAATAAATGTAATTCATCACATTAATAGACTTAAAAAGAAGAATCAAGATCACCTCAATAGATGCAAAAAAAGCATTCAACAAAATACAGCACCACTTCATGTCCAAAACAGGAGAAAAACTAGGGATAACAGGAACATATCTCAACACTGTAAAAGCTATCTATGCTAAGCCCCGGGCCAACATTATTTTAAATGGAGAAAAATTGAAATCATTCCCTCTAAAAACTGGAACAAGACAGGGATGCCCTCTTTCATCACTTCCATTTAACATTGTTTTTGAAACTCTAGCCAGAGCAATTATACAGATGAAATAAATTAAAGGATCTGGATGTGAAAAGAACTCAAACTATCACTATTTTCGGAAGACATGAATCTATAGCTGGAGGATCCAAAAAATTCCACCAGAAAAATTCTAGAACCAATCAATAAATTCAGTAAAGTACTAGACTATAAAGCCAATACGCACAAATCAAAGGCATTTCTGTACATCAATGACAAATATTCTGAAGGAGAAACTAGGAAAACCACTCATATAATAACCTTAAAAAAAAAAAAAACTTGAAGTGGGGGGCAGACCTTGGGAATCAACATAACAAAAGAGGGAAAAGACCTCTCACAATTAAAACTACAGAACACTAAAGAAAGAAATTAAAGAAGACCTTAGTTGATGATAAGATCACTCTTGTTCTTGAATAGGCAGAAATAATATTGTCAAAATGACCATCCAGTTATAATGCACTATACAGATTTAATTCAATTTCAATCAAAATCCCAATGACATTCCTCATAGAAATAGAAAAAGCAATCATGAAATTTATCTGGAAAAATAAGAGACCCTGAATAGCTAAAGCAATTCTTAGCAAGAAGAGTGAAGTAGGTGGCATTACTATATCAGATCTTAATCTAATCTACAGAGCAATAGTAACAAAAACAGCATGATATCAGCACCAAAACAAACTTGTAGACCAGTGGTACAGAACAGAGACAAACTCACACAAATACAGTTATCTCATATTAGACAAAGTTGCCTCTCTCTCTCTCTCTCTCTCTCTATATATATATATATATATATATATGGAGAAAGGATAGCCTCTTCAACAAATGGTGCTTGGAAAGCTAGAATTCCATATGCAACAAAATTAATTAAGCCCCTATCTCTCACCATGCACAAAACTCAACTCAAAGTGGATCAGGAACTTAGGAACTAAACCAGAGACCCTGGGCCTACTAGAAGAAAAAGTAGGCCCAAATTATCATGATATCAAATTAGACCCCAACTTCTTTAATAAGATTCCTATAGCATAAGAAATAAAATCAAGAATCAATAAAGGGCATGGATTCAAACTAAAAAGCCTCTTCTTCACAAAAGAAACAATCAGTGAAGTGAATAGAGAGCCTACAGAATGGGAGTAAATTTAAAGTTTTACCACATGCACAACAGATAGAGAACTAATCTCTAGGATATATAAAGAACTCAAAAATCTTAACATCAATAAAACAAATAACCTAATCAAGAAATGAGCCAAGGAACTGAACACACACTTTTCAGAAGATGATATTCAATCAATCAACAAACATAAAAAAAATGTTTAACATCTCTAGCAATTAGAGGAATTCAAATCAAAACTACTCTAAGATTTTACCTTACTCCAGTCATAATGGCAGCTATTAAGAATACAAACAACAAAAAGTGTTGGCAAGGATGTGAGGAGAAAGGCACACTCATACATTGCTAATGGGACCACAAAGTGGTGCAACCAAAGTGGAATGCAGAATGGAGATTCCTTGGTGCAGCCAATTTGGAAAGCAGTGCTAGGAGCCACAGCAAAGTTTTATGATGCATGGCACCTTTGGTTGTAAGGTGACGCCAGCTAGCCGCCATTGAGAAGATTTACATTCATATGGAAATTGGACTCCTGCTGTTCACCTTGGCCTGCTACAGAACGGGACTCCTGGAAAGTTCCCATTGGTTGGGGAAGGATAGTAGGAGGGTTTTCCGGGGGAGGTCCTGGCCCCCGGTTCCAGGAGACACGACCGTGTGGGTAAACTGGCTTGCTGGCCAGAGGCGTTCGGGGTATTGGCGGCATTTTCAAAAATAAAGTTTTGTTCCTGCTTGAGTGGTTCATGATTCTGTGCCCAGCCGGGTTGTGGCAAAGCAGTGTGAAGATTCCTGGGAAAGCTGGGAATGGAACCACCATTTGACCCATCTATTGCCCTTCTCGGACTATTCCCTGAAGACCTTAAAAGAGCGTACTACAGGGATACTGCCACATCGATGTTCATAGCAGCACAATTCACAATAGCTAGACTGTGGAACCAACCCAGATGCCCTTCAATAGATGAATGGATAAAAAAAATTGGCATTTATACACAATAGAGTATTACTCTGCACTAAAAAATGACAAAATCATGGAATTTGCAGGGAAATGGATGGCATTAGAGCAGATTATGCTAGCCAATCCCTAAAAAACAAATGCCAAATGTCTTCTTTGATGTAATGAGAGCAACTAAGAACAGAGCAGGGAGGAAGAGCAGGAGGAAAAGATTAACATTAAACACAGACATGAGGTGGGAGGGAAAGGGAGAGAAAAGGGAAATTGCATGGAAATAGAAGGAGACCCTCATTGTTATACAAAATTACATATAAGAGATTGTGAGGGGAATGGGAAAAAAACAAGGAGAGAAATGAATTACAGTAGATGGGGTAGAGAGAGAAGATGGGAGGGGAGGGGAGGGGGGATAGTAGAGGATAGGAAAGGTAGCAGAATACAACAGTTACTAATAGGGCATTATGTAAAAATGTGGATGTGTAACTGATGTGATTCTGCAATCTGTATTTGGGGTAAAAATGGGAGTTCATAACCCACTTGAATCTAATGTATGAAATATGATATGTCAAGAGCTTTGTAATGTTTTGAACAACCAATAAAAAAAAAAAGAAAGGAAAAAAAAAACTTGAAATGAAGCCATATTTGACCCAGCCACCCTATTCCTTGGTTTATACCCAAAGGACTATATTATATCAATGCAGCCACATGAAGGTTTATAGCAGTGCATCACAATAGCTAAATCATGAAACCAACCTAGATGCCCTTTGGTAGATGAATGGATAAAGAAACCATGATATATATACACAATGGAATATTACTCAGCATTAAAAGAGAATAAAATCATGACATTTGCAGTAAATGGATGGACTTGGAGATTTTATGCTAAGTGAAGTAAGCCAATCCCGAATAACCAAATGCTGAATGTGTTCTCTGATTTGAGGATGCTGATGCATAATGCAAATGCAGGGGGGAACATGAAAGGAATGGAGGAACTTTACATAGTGCCACAGTCTGGCTGGGCACAATTCAGGAGCCACTTGTCAAAAGAAACTAACTTTATTTTTAGAACTACAAACACCAAGCAAAATAGCTCCTCAGGAAAAAAAAAAAACCCTCAGAGCCCAACTGCCACCACCGGCTTCCACAAGCCTCTCACCCACACAAACCTCCCCACCTCCCACAATCCTCCTGCTCTTGAGGCCGATTGGCTTGGTCGTGTGGGCGGAGCCAAAGAAGTCCCCCAATGAGCAGCTCCGTGGTCTGAAAGGGCAGGGAAACAGCCCAATGAGCAGCTTCGTGGAGGAGCCAATCAGCTAGATGTTGCTGGGGCCGCTGTGAGCCAATCATCAGCCGGCAGCTGGAAGTTTGCTGGCAGCTGGAAGTTTGCTATGGCCCCTTTGGCTGTGGCTCTCAACAACATAGGGCAAAGGAGAGGGAAGAGAAGAGAGGGGGACAGGGGCAGGAAAAATGGTAGAATGAGATGGACATCATTACCCCAAGTACATGTATGAAAACACAAATAGTGTTACTATACTTTGTGTACAACCAGAGACAGAAAAAAAATTGTGCTCTATATGTGTATTATGAATTGAAATGCATTTTGCTGTCATATATAACAGATGAGAATAAGTTTTTAAAAATTTAAAAATAAAAGTATAACAATATAAAAGGAATAAAGTTGAAATTTGGGAATTCATGTATTTGTAATTACTTTGTAAAATTTTTAATTTGTTTTAATGAGTTATACATGACAGTAGAATGTATTTATGCACTTTGATATATAATTCATAGATGGGATATAATTTCTCATTTTTCTGAGTGTACATGTTGCAGAATCATATTAGTCATGCAGTCACATATATACATATAGTAATAATGTCTGTTATTCTACTATCTGTCCTATCACCACATCCTCTTCCTTTCCCTCCCATCACTTATCTCTACCTAATCTAAGGTAACGCTATTCTTCCCTAGTGCCTACCTGCCTTATTGTGAATTAGCATCTGCATATTAGGGATAACATTTGGCCTTTGGTTTTGTGGGATTGGTTTCTTTTTCCACTTAACATGATATTCTTCAACTCCAACCGTTTACTGGCAAATGCCATAATTTTACTCTTCTTTAAAGTTGAGTAATATTCCACTGAGTATATATACCACATTTTCTTTATCCATTCATTTATTGAGGGACCCCTACATTGGTTCCATAGTCTAGCTATTGTGAATTGAGCTGCTATAAACATTGGATGTGGCTGCGTCACTATAGTATACTGATTTTAATTCCTTTGGGTATTTTAAAGCCAAATCTGCTGGTAAAGTTTTTATGGTTTAATCTCACTTTGGTTTATATTCGCTGTACATATGTTATAATCTTTTATTAAAGGTATTAAAATCTTAAACTCAAATGATGTTAAAATATTCCAAAATGATATGTATAAATAGAAAGTTAATTTAGATTTTTAGAGTAGTTTCAGTGATCTCTGAAATGTTATACCAATTAATTCAGTTGAAACCCCAAAGCAGATATTAATAACTTTGTCATTTTTATTTGAATCATCAAATAATAAATGCAAAGATCTTTTTTTCTATCTCATAATAAGAATCAGCTAACCAACACTAAAATAGTTTAATTGAAAAACGAAATAATCATTTCTCCAGAGTAGCTTAACCAACAGACCTTGAGAATTGTTGAGACTAGAATTAATTATATTTAAACTTATAACTAGGTGACACTGCTTAAAATTATATCAAACTTCCAGATTTTTAAAAAATGTGTATATTTTCTTTTAACCTAAAATTTCAGAATATAATTTAATACCAAAAATGCATAGAATTAAGCAAGACAATTTTTTCTTCTTAAAAGAATATTGTAGCATTCTAAATGTAACTGATATTTTAAAACTCTTTAAAAACTTACATCCCTATAAAGTTAATACATAACAAACCTAAATCAATAAATTCATGAGAGATGCACAATTTCAAAACTATCATATTTCTAACTTGTTAAGCTAGCTCAATAAACTTTGATGATGGGGAATTAGATATTAACTAGCTACTCATTGGCGACAATAAGTCATGATGATATTGATTCCTGAACCCAACAATATTCTTTAGTCTTATTCCCCTTCCTCTGGTTTGGTGATCCTCACTGTCCTTAAGTTACCCTGAATAATAGCCTTTTTATATTTACAAAGACAGAGGGAAGCTACCTGATAATTATAGGCATCAATATTTCTAGATGGCTGCATATTGTGGTAACATCTATCGGATTTAAATAATAAAACACTGATATAGCATAGTATATATGTGGTATACATATATATATATATATATACATATATAGCATATATATAATAAATATATATGTGGTATGTAGACATATATTTTACACACATTTGCAGTATATACATATATATATACATATATTTGTAAATATATATATATATATTTACAAATCACCAATGAATCTCTCTTTACATGACAGATAGCTTCACCTTTATTTTATATATGTATATATATATATATATATATATATATATATATATATATGCTGTATGGTTGCATGGTAACACATACTAGCACATGCAATTAGAAAAAATTATCTGGACTTTAATATCACGTTGCTTGAACTTTCCCAGAAAACCATCTTTGAAACAAAATTTTAAATTTAACTACTGATAATAATATAAAATAATAGGAAAATGAAATAACATGGCTATTAAACAAATGCATACAGAATATCTCAAATAGCTCTTAGTCACCTAGTCACCTAACTGGTTTATTAAATGTTTATTTGAAGAATAGCTGTATATCAGGAGCTCTGTTCCACTGAATAAAATTAAATGCATTATATACTTTCCAGATTGTACTGATATTTCAATGTGAATTGAGGATATTTTGTTCAAAGTAGGCTTAAGGTAATTTTTATACAGCAGAAGTACATAGTGTGCCAAAAAGAGAAAGGTACTGTACCTTTAGATAACATGGGTAAATTGATGCATTATAGAAATTCTGCACATCATTTATACATGTCCAAATGTAATAGCATAAAATGCATCACCATAAATCATTTTTCTTTCATTATTTAAAGTATAGTAAGGTCACCTTAAAAGTTAAGACAATATTAGACATTTTATTTATTAAGGGGTAAAAAAATAAAACCAGTAATCTCTTATAGGATTGCAAGTACATTTTTCTTTTGAATTTTGTCTCTTCTTCCTCTCTTTTATGGTATTTTGAAGCTGGTTTTACCAGAAAAACAAAACACATGATAATGTGAAACATAAATTTTCTGAGCTAAATGGAGTCCATTAAGTGAAACACTGAATGCAGAGCTGTTAGATAAGGAATGGCAGGTTACCATAAATTAAGCAATAGCCATTCAGGAGAATGTGAAGTAAAATTTTAAGATTCTCAGTAGCTCATTTATCAACAACAAAGAATATATCCTGTTTGCAAAGATCCAATATTATCAAAAGAGTATACAATGTTCTTATAAAAACCTTTCTTTCCATTTTTGTCCATGTAAAAGAACATGTTCTAATCAGCTAGTTATTGAGTCTATACTGCCAGCCGATAATGCGGTTATCCAAGGGCAGGAAATATGGATTCCTTTTTATTTATATTCTATTAAGTTAATCTATTTAGTGGTCATTTTGAAGAACATAGGCTATTGTAAGAAGACAAGGAAAAGATTTTGTCAGTCAATATGGGAAATTAGTGTCTAGTTTTCACATATGACAAAAAGGGATGCAAAGAGATGGTAGGTAGATTCAGAGATGAATAGCCAGTTCCATTTTTTTATTTCATACCAAACATGAAATTTGTATCCTAAAAGGTATGTGCATTAAAACTAAGAAGGGATGACAATGCATATTTACAGATCTTGAATTCATGACTTAGAATAGAAATGAAATTCATCTACCTTTAAAGTTGATGTTGATGTTGATTATGAATTTTCATAAGAAGTGCTTGCTTCCCCAGATACTAAAGGAAAAGGAAAAGAAATTACAGAGATGGGTAAGGGGCTGAATTTAAATGCATGCAAATTCACTTTTCATTATTATGATTACAATTCATTTCTACCTCTCCTTCTGTTTTAAGTGTCATAAAATCTTAGGTAAATACAGCTCTCATTTCCCTTATTTCAGAGTTATGATTGAGAATATTCCATGGGTACCTTAGCCCTCACTTGCTTATAGTTTTGACACCTGTCCTCCATTTAACCTCATATTAAACAAACTATTACATGTAACTTCATAAAGAAAGAGAGTCATCATGACTTTTATATCATAAAAATCAAAACTCAAATGTGCTATTACTAAAACTTTGTATCTATACTTGTTTCATATCTTTGACAGGTATTATATTGTTTGTAGACCCAACCAAAGGGTCTCCAGTTAGGTGACTAAGAGCTTGAATTATATTTCATACATATCCGAACTTTTCTTTCTGTTTCTCTTTTTTTTTCTTCTTTCTGTTCCCTTCCTCCCTCTCTCCCTCCCTTTTTTCCTTTCTTTCTTCCTTCTTTCCTTCCTTTCTTTCTTTTTTCAGAGCTAGGAATTGAATTCAGGGCTTCATGCATGATAGGCAAGCACTTTACCATGGAGCCACATCCTTAGACCCTTTATTGTTTATTTCTATTAGATTAGAAAACATGAACAGCTATAAATCTTTAGGATTACATTTTTTTAATTTTATCTGAGAATTTTTAATGATTTTGAAAAATTAATTTTGATAAGTTAAAGAGAATTCTTACTGAAATAGCCAATTTCTTGAAAAAGTAATAATCATATCATAACAAAACAGAAAACTGAATGTTTTAACTTAGAAGAAAATGCATGAGTCTCCATTATAGGTTGTAAAATTATCATTAATGATGCATATTATCTTAATTGATCTTCATGCTCTGCCCCAAAAAGTAGATTCTGAGGGAAGAATTAAACTCATGGTGTTAACATGGGAGATAAAGAGCACTAGAGGAGAGAAGGCAGTGACCTAAGAAAGCAGAAGCAGCTAGTAAGCGGAGGGCTATTGAGCCAGTTATTGCAATGCGTTACCAAAACTAGTCTTCATGAAAATCGTGGGAATGGAATAAAATGTATTCTTTTAAATGATTGTGGAGTGAAAAGGCTAGGCTAATTATAGTTTTATATCTTTAGTCATTACTGGTCAAGGGCTGTCTCCAAAGAGACATTAAATCCTAGTCACTTCCACACAGCTGTGCTTATAAACACAGCATATTCTGCCAAACTACAGATCACAGTCTAACTGTGATTAGGTGTTGATCATCATGAGTCAGGCTGATGAACACAGAGATGTTAAGTGGATCCGAGGGGATGCTAGTAGAGCAAAGACAGCATCTGCTGCATTTCTCTTCAACAGAATTCACATTTCATACAAACCTGATGGTAATATTTGTTGTCAGCATTTACAAAGTTTTTTTTTAATCTTACTGTGTGTGTGTGTGTGTGTGTGTGTGTGTGTGTGTGTGGTGTGTTGCTGTTTTCAGTAATTTGGTATTTCAATTATTCAGTTTTAAGACATTGATAACTCTCTGATTTAGAGAGAAATTGTATAAAACAATATTAATGTTCAGGAAGAGTCCATAGAAATTGCATGAAAACACAATAACAAAACACATTACATTTTTATAACAGGGTAAGCATTGAGTAAATTAGCATCTCATTATATAACAGTTTCAAGAGGAAGTGCAAGTTCTGTACTATTTTTCCAGATTTCCTAGAAATTTAAAACTAAACTATTAAAATTAAAAAAAAAATAAAAAACAGAACATAGTCTTAAGTGGAAGAAATAAAAGTATGAACAAACATAATGTGAATATTGTATGTTTAACTATAAAAACGAATCATATTTTTAATTGTAACAAACGTGTCATTTCCTTAACTCTTTTTACCTCAGAACTGTTTGACTTCTAATAGATTTTCAGAAAATAACAGTTTTTTTATGGGCTTTAATGTAAGAAACACATTCTCAAACATACATTATGCAAGGCCAGCCATAAGGCATCTTTAAGCTGAAATTGTAGATGAAGAAATGATTTGCTCTCTGTTTGCTACTCTTCCAAAACTAAGATTTAAGAAAAAAAAAAAAGAGGAGTGGTAAACCAAAGATCAAATATGGACAGTTTACAACATCTGTTATTAATTACTATCTTCCCTGATGACTGAAAAGCAGATGTTATAATTAAAAGACAGAAGTGTCATACTTCAGGCAGAAGGAATAATATCCTCAGTATTACTCCTTAGCAAGTGAAAATGAATGCATTGTTCAGAAGAAATTAGAAAAGCTTATTTGTACAGACCCTCACAGGATGAAAAAGCCTCCTTACCTGGGGCTCCTTTGGTGTTGTCCTTAAGTCCTACCCCATACTGACTGCAGGATGCCCTGCTTGTCCCTCCTGAAGCACTCAAGGGAATAGACAGACTAAAATGTTGTGAGGGATTTTACCAGGTTTGTAAATGTCCAGAATTAAAATCCTACTTTCATTATGGACCCCTACATACATCAGAGTAACAAAGGCTTTTAATAATGAAATAAAAAAGAAAGAAAAACTAAAACAACAATACCATTAATTAAAAAAAAAAAAAGAATTATTCACAATACGACCTCTATTTTCCCATGTGTATCACCATAAGATGCAGATAGGTTGTATAGCTATGGGGAGAATAAAATATTATGTTAGGTGACCTACAGTTTATATATTGCTTGATAATGTAAGGATTCATGGGCTTATATCTATTTATATAATTTACAATATAATAAAATAAAAATAAAATAAATAAAAATAAATCCCCATTAGCCTATTTAAAATAGACATGTCAGCATGTTTATAAACCAAATTATATGATGCAGCTCTTGCAAGCTATAAAACATTCTTTGACTAGTGCTCTTATTTTTTTCTGTCACAATACATTATCTAAATAAGGCATAATGTTTATAGTAGTGGAATATATGAGTCAATAAATAGCTCTTGAAGGTGATGGAATGCCAAAACAAAGCAGAGGTGTTTGATAACCTCCAAATCATGTTTGTAGCACGTGTCAATATGATGGACATTATTCCTACTAGTGTAAATTTTCATACAATAAAAAAATCAACAATTTAATGTACTCAAATCCAAAACCCTACTATTATTTTGAGTTGCTGTATATTCCGTGAGCAAATAAAATAAGCAAAACATGTTACAGCAAAATTCAGTATAAGAAGACATTTTATTGTGAATCTATAGAGAACTGATTTTTTATTAATATCTAATATTGAAAATTCCCATCATTTAAATAAATGTACTATTACATTGCTTGCTGTTACACAGGTACCTAGTCATTCCTTTTGATTCCTATTACCACATTTTGAAATTTTATATGTGAACATTTTACAATTCCTTCTTTAAGGACAAAAAAGAACAGTGAAAAATGTTATTATAATTCAGCAAATGTATACAAACCAGTATAGAAGGTATGCAAACCAGAATGGCATGTTTCTTAACTTACTTAAGGGTCAAATTAATAAATATAAGTTAAGTATTTTTTAAAGATTTATTAAATTTTCATTTTTATTTCATTTTAAATTTTGTAATGAAATTTCATTATACTTTATGTTTTATATAATAAGTAAATAAGCAATATGTTTTACACAAATAAGTAATTCTATAAATAAAGCTTATATAATTATTTTTATATTTTACTTTTGTAGTTACAAATATACATTCATGTTTGATATATGTATATGCACTTTTTCATGGGTAAAATTGTAAATTAATGTTGTTCTTTCTACAGCTAAAGTGGAGTATGATCAAAACTTACTGTTCAAAGAACATTACACATATTTCAGTATTTATACAGCCAATACCTTCAGCATTTTTTAAAATAAACTAGAAAGGGAAGAACAATAAATGTATATCTGCATAGTGAATCACAGAGAAAGAAAACAAAATTTAATTCAATGTATCAAGTGCAGAAAGTAAAAAATGTAAAGAAGTATTATTTTTTTGACTAGAAAATTAAGTTTCTCTTTTCAAGCAATACAGCATAATTTGTGATAGTATAAAATGCAGCCAAACAGAAATAAATATTATGAAATTAATAACAACAGAATTTATCAATAAAATCAGAATACCACATAAAAATATTGATAGTAAACTGTTTCACACTCTGTCTTAAACTTTGGAATTACTAAATCATATTGGGACCATATTGGTGTCTCCATTTTACAAGAAAGAGACTAAGGTTCAGAGAGAATGAGTTTGTTTCCAATAATAACATTAGAATCTTTAGTTTATCAAAACTTATATCTCAAACTATTAATTACTGTAATAGATTTACTGAAATAAATAATTTATTTATTTACTGAAATAAATAAATTATTTATTTATTCAGTAAATAAATAATTTACTGAATCTTTAGTTTATCAAAACTTATATCTCAATTTTATTAGTATTATGATTTAATTTTATTACACTTATACAAAATAATGGATTTTATTTTAACATATCCATAAATACATATAACATAATTTTCTCTATTTCAATAGAGAAAATTCAATAGACAACCATATTGGGACCATATTGGTGTCTCCATTTTACAAGAAAGAGACTAAGGTTCAGAGAGAATGAGTTTGTTTCCAATAATAACATTAGAATCTTTAGTTTATCAAAACTTATATCTCAAACTATTAATTACTGTAATAGATTTACTGAAAGTGGGTCTGTCTGTGTATGTGTTTACACTGACTGTTTTCCAGAATCTTGAGTTAAACTAATTCAAGAATGAAAATGAAAACGCCTGAGTACAGGTGGCATTAACTCATTTAAATCAGTTCACTCTTCGAATCTTTCTTCCAATAGCATATTGCATTGCTTACACATGGAAAGTGATGGTTATTACTAAATAAAAATAAATAAATAAAATTTAATTTGACTATTCAGCTGAATTTGAATATTTTTATGTCACAATTTTAAAATTGATAATAACATAGGCACTCAAATATAAATAGAACAGTCATATGCAATTCTCTTTGAAAATAATTAATATAAGAATATTAAAGCACAAAAGATAAATAATTTGAGAAATCACAAGTGCAATTAGCAATTTAATTTTACAATGTTACATTAATTATTGTTATTTTGAAATCCTAAATTTTCACCTCTACTTATTTGTCTCCCAGTATTCAAAAACATATATTTTAATGTGTATGTAGAATATATATATGTATGTATATATATATATATATATATATATATATAAATCTTTCTTTTACTTTCTTATAGTATTTCATGGCATGTGAAAATAGTACTTTTGTTTTCTAATAAAAAGTGTTTTCTTCTTCTTGCTCTTTTTCATTTTTTCTTTTATTTTTGCCACCTTCTTCTTTCTCTTCTCTTCCTTCACCTTCCTCCTCCTTATTCTACTTCCATTTTTAATATTACTCTCACTCCCAAGAATAACAGAGTGACAGAACAGAAAGATACAAGTAAGTGGCTCCATCTACTTGTATTTTATTAGTATTATGATTTAATTTTATTACACTTATACAAAATAATGGATTTTATTTTAACATATCCATAAATACATATAACATAATTTTCTCTATTTCAATCCCTAATAGTATTCGCTACCTCCCCTCTTTTTCCTCCTGATCCCCTTCCTCCACTCTACCAGTTTTCCTTCTATTTATTTATTTTTTAGTTGATACATTATAGTTATATCTAACATCTAAAATTATAATGCATTGTTGTATATTCACATACGCACCCAGCCTAATTTAGTCAACTTCATTTCACAATCATTACCCTTCCTATTCCTCTTTCCTTCCTGTAGTCCTCTGATTCTACTCTACTGCCTTCCTTTCTATTTTTCTGACATACCTTTTTTACATTCCTTTTATCTCTCAAGATTCCACATATGAAAGCAAACATTTGAGTTCTTGAAACTCTGGCTAGAAAAATCAAGCAAGAAAAGGAAATTGAAGGGATACAAATAGAAACAGAGGAAGTCTAGGTACATGTTTCCTAATGACATGATTCCATATCTAGGAAAAAAACTCTACCTGAAGACTTTAGATCTAGATCTTATAAATAAATTTAGAAAAGTATCAGGATGCAAGATCAACATACAAAACCCATAGTTTTCTTATACTTTAATAATACTGAATCTGGCAGGGAAAAAAATCAACAAAGCTATTTTATTCAGAGTAACTTCAGAAAATATGACATAGAAATAAATCTGACTAAGAAGGTAAAAGACCTCTGCATTGAAAATTAGAGGAGACTGGAAGGTGGCAGAAATGAGCTAGGCAGGGAGTTCTGATCTCCTCACATCACAGAAAGGAGACAGTCAAGGAAAAGCAGAATTGAGAGGTGGGTGACAAAATAAATGCTCTAAAACTCAATATTACAAAGTCTGATACCTAGAGAGAATGGAAGAGAGGTTACCAGAGTAGAAAGTAAACCCAGAAACCTTAATCCCAAACCTGAACATGATGTGGAAGAGGGAAGGGGAGGTGAAACCGAGAGAAGGGAGGGGGTGTCACCTGCTTAAAAACATTTGGAAAGATGGATAAAATTTAAGGCATGACAATGACAGCATGGGCCTTAAAACAGAGCAAAGAGCTTAAAAAGAAATCATGAAAGAAAACAGCTGAGGATCCACAGCCATCTTATGGAATGCTCAGCTGACCAGACACCCCCTTAAATCAGCACGGGATCTTCCCATGCCCAGACAGCTGCAAGTTAAACTAGAGGGAATTCCCATGCAGTGGGACTTCCCAGCCAGAAAGTATTTCTAAAAGAACCACACTAGCCCCAAATTTCTGAAAACCCTTCTCCTTCTGCCTCTTAATGAATACGGGGAATGCGCTGGTGAGGTATTGATTCAAGAACTGTGCCTAACCCTACTCAGCCTCTTTGACATAGGCAAGGATGGAAAGGTCTGCACAGCATTTGCTCCTTCAACTCAGAAAGAGACAGCAATGAAGCAGCTTTGGCGCCAAATAGAGGAAAAGGGATTCACCAAACTCCAACAATTGACATTAGGAGGAGGCACTATGGGAAGCCTAGGGACAGTCCCTGGTATCATAGAGAAACATCAGAAGAAAACTGCTTGAATATCCAGTGATTTAGAGACCCGGTTCTGGATGTTGGCAGCCGTGGAAAGAAAGCCACTAAGATTAGTTTCCTGATATCCTAAGAAACATAAGCTGAAGTTATTTGCAAATATAGCCAGAGAGAGAGAGTTAAGGAAGAAAACTACCAGAACCTATGCACCACATGGTGGCTGCTGCCAGTTTAAACTGGTACCCAACCTTACTTACCTGTGATCATGACTGATGAATAAAAGAGCATTGTTTGTATACTTGTGGGAACTTGTGTCAGACTTAGTAAACAGAAGGAATAAAAGTCCACCATGCACAACCTTGGGCAGTGGAAACTAGAAGCCAGGTGAGCCACCTGAGTCCTTTCACTCCAAAAAGCAGCATCAAAGAGGAATATTTTTGCACTAAAGAAAACCCACCAAAAAAACCACAACCAGAGTTCCTGCAGTTACAGACACACACCAGTATCTTCAGTACCACAAAAAGGATCCTATAGAGGAGATTAGACATATGGTAACCCACAGCAATAATAGGAACATTCCAGATCCTTCATCCTGAACTCTTAGACACAATAGAAACAGCCAACCCAAAACACTGAACACTCTGAATATATTGGTAGGAGGTTCATAGCAACTATGGAATTGGCTCCTGTGCCTCTGCAACTCAAGAGAGATCCACAGCCAAAGACTAAGGGACATCTCCTAAAAGTCTAACCCCCAGTGAAATCCAAACCAAGATTCAACAAACATTTTCTTCACATTGACATTGTTCACTATAAAGCACATGTATGTGAATTTTAATAATATAAATGACTTTTTAATTAAATAATAATTGTTAACCCAGTAACAAAGATTTGAATGTTTTTCATCTAATGGTTTGAAGTGTTAATTAGAATTAATCTTCCCATTTTTTTCTTAGTTCTAATTTATATTTACTCCTTACTCCTTACTCATCCTCTTTATCTATTTCTCCTTTTCACCTTGCTGTAAATTATTCCTTTATATCTTTCAATATTAATTTCCATCTTTATTTTTTCCTCTTCTTTTTTCCTCAATCTTTCTTCCTCTTCCTTTTTAGCCCTTACTTAATTTTATAGTAAATTTACTAAATTTAACAACTAATTATTTTATCTACTCCTGAATATTATTACAAGTTTATACCTGAATTTGAGACACCATGGAGAATAATAACAAGTTTATGTTTCTTATAAGTTATAATAGAATGAAGCTTGACTCTGAAATTATTATAGTAAATAGGTATCAGTGGCATCCCTTCAAGGAGTTTTGACACTGGGAGCAGCAGAAGTCACATATTGAATTAAACATTTTTACCTGAATACCCAGCCAACCCAGGGTTCTTAAGAGAAAGAAGATCAAAAACTAGTCCTTTGTTTAAAAGAAGTAGAGAAAACTATAACAATAAATGGGTAGAAAGACAAACAATATAAAAAATCAAGGAAAAAAATATCCCAAACAGCCCACAATACTGCAAAAACTGACCTCATTGACAGTGGGGGAAATGTCAGAGGAGAAACTTAGAAATTTTATACTTAAAATATTCTATAAGCTCAAAGAAGATGTAAGGTGTGAAATCAGAGAGAAATTATAGAAAGTAGAAGAACATTTTGATAAAGAAACAGAGATTTTTAAAAAGAATAAAATTGAAAGCTTGGAAATAAAAACTCAATACAAATTAAAAATTCAATGGAAATAATCATCAAGAGATTTGATCTTTAAAGATAGATTTTCATACCCCAAATATAAAGTATATAACCATAAAATGAAAATTGACCATAAAGAAAAGGCTTTAAGAAAACATGAATAGAATATTTAATGAATCTGTGATAACATTAGAAGGACAAATTTAAAGTTTGCTGGTATAGATTAAGATTCTGAAATACAAACTAAAGGGATGCATATAATTTTCAATGAACTAATATCAAAAAAATTCCAAACATTAAGAATCCGGTGAAAATTCAAATACAAGAGGCAATAAGACTTCAAATACACAAAGTCACAATAGATCCAATCCAACTCATACTATAATGAAACTGCCTAACATACAGATTAAGGATATAATTTTAAAAGCTGCAAGAGAAAAAAACTGGTCATATTTGGAGATATAAAAATCTGGCTTTCAACTGATGTCTCAATAAGACCATAAAAAGAAAGTAAGTCTTGGAATATATACCAAGTTGTTAAAGAAAATGTATACCAACCGAGAATACTCTACCTAGCAACATTAAACTTCAGAATTCAAGATGAAATAAAAATTTCCTATGATAAACAGAAGCTAAAAGAATTCAAAACTACAAAGCCTGGAATACAATACATCTGACATTTTTAAAAACTTTTTTATGGAACTATTTTTAAGGAAAATGTTGTTTGAAGTAAAAGTGACCATCCTGAGTAGGATTTTATCAGATTAATATTATTGAGTGATATTATGTAAGAGTGTTTTGGACTTTTCTATATTTCCTCTTTTTGTGTTATAAATTTTTAGTTTCTAATAATGTCTTACATTTTGGAAAAGTGTAAAAATAGTCAAATAATTGGGACACTTATTAACCAAATTCAAGTAAGACCTTTTAGTTATACAAATCTCTGTATCCTTAATTGAAAAATGGGAATGCTAGTATATAATCTGTCTCCATGTCAGAAATGTTTTAAGGTTCAAATAAAAAAGTATAATTGCAAAAGAGCTTTGTGAAATTTGAACTATTTTATTAATGCAAAGAACATCTTTTTATAATTAAGACTACATCAGATAATTGAAATTGCCCAAGACCCTACCCATTACCTAGTATTGACCAGACACCTACCATGCTATTTAAAATACCTCATCTCAGGTGGGGTTGTGGCTCAGTGATAGAGTGCTTGCCTAGCATATGTGAGGCACTAGGTTTAATTCACAGGACCACATATAAATAAATATAATAATGGTCCATCAACCTCCTCTCCTATCAGAATATGAACTTTGGAATCAGGCTAATCTGAGTTCAGTTCTTTTCCTGAGCAACTATGTCATCTTTAACATTTATATTATATCAGAAATCTACAGTTTATTTATAGAATGAATGAAATAATGGTCCTTATCTTAGAAGTTTGTAAAGAAAAGTGATTATTGCTATTCTGAATGTGTCAGATTTATGTCTTATAACTCTGAATCACAAGGAAACCCTTCCATGAGGTGAAAATAGGTGAAAAATAAATTAAAAATTTAATTGAGGATGCATACCTAGAAAGTGGAGAGAGAGAAAACTAAACCCCAAAAGTGTGTGACACCACAGACTATAAAATCCATTAGATTTGTCTAAGGACATCTTTCTATAATTAAAAATTAAGAAGAATCCAAATACATTGAAATACTGTTATGATGGAATACTTTGGTTGAGGTGTTACTTCTGGGGTCTATGGACAAATATTCATATAAGCCCGTGCTGAAGACTCATAGCCCTCACCTGCCACAGCAGTCTTTAATAGATTCTACTTCACCCCAGGAGCCCTGTGCAGCAGCTAGACATCTACTGTATATGCTACAACAGAGTATCAGCAAAAGTAACACTTCTGAGAGTTCTCTTGATATCTATGCCTTCTTAAATGACTGACATAATCTTTAAAAAAAAATTCTTCCATAAAACAGCACCAGAAAGCCCCATAGGCCACATTTAATTTTGATGAGAACATTTATCCCTGACCTTCTGTGCACTGAAAGGAGACAGACTGAGGAACACAGCACCATGAAATGTTTGCTTCATGGACTATTCATTTTGTCTCTCAAAATGAATTTTAAAAACTTCTGGAGGCCAAGTTGTGTGATAGTTTGAAAAATAGATGATAGATATAGGTAGGTGCTCATCATAGCTCAGCCACCATTATAAATAATACTTCAAAAACTCATCAACAAAAGTAAGCTCAGGGAAGTAAGTAAAAACCAGACTGTTGAGGATTGAATTGCCCATTGGTCCAGAGAAAAGGAAGACAATGTTCACAGACCCTCATTGAAAGCTTGACTGCATGTCTTGCAGGAAACAGTGAGAGTTTGAAAGATAAGTAATGAGTGTGACTACTTGGCTTAATGAAATACATTGGAGCCTCTTTATTTCAATATAAAGAAAAAAACATGTTTAATACAGGAGTTTCCCAGAAGAGACTGGAGAGGCCATGATGAAATAAAACCAGGTGATGACTTAAACTTCAGAGGAGCAGCTTTTCATTCATTGCAGGAAAACCACAAAATACCCATTGCCATGAACTGCACAGCTACACATCATGTACCAGCGAGGGTCAATGGGGAATTAAATACACACACACACACACACACACACACACACATAGATAAAAGCCTGGGATCAGGTGGGACACCACCCAGGAAGTTTATTTATATGGATCTCATAATCAAGAAGTAAAGGACTCTAAAAGCATTGGTCTTTGTGCACTGGAAAGTTACAGGACTAGAAACATTTACTGTTGCAATGCTTGGAGCTTCCTGCAACACTTAGGAAACCCATTGTCTAAAGTTACTGTAAGCAGGTAGGCTTGGAAGTAGTAGCACTGGTGAAACATTGTAGTTTTCTTGAGATGCTCAGAATTCCTCTCTCCAGGGGGAACTACATGCCTGAGATCCAGGTCCAGACTGATAAGACTCTGACACAGAACCTCTTTGGACAAGGTGTCACCATAGTAACTGGGTATCCTGTACCCTAGCACAGAAACATTCACAGGCAATAGGTGCATCACAGACATGAAGCAATCAGGAACCCCCAATCTTAAATCACTGCCCTCCACAATACATGAATTCAACTGGAGATGAATTTGTACATAGGAAAATTAGGAAGGTGATGTCTGTTTTCACTTTATATTATGAAGTAGGAAACAAGATCATCTTTGGATAATGGGGGGAAAGAGGTGCACAGGAGAAATCAGAATACAAAGAAAGTTTGAATTACCACCAAAAGGAATACTAAAGGCTCTCACTAGTGACCTGTAATAAAATTGCTAAGCAGTGCAGAACACGGGAATTTCTAATGACTCTAGCAATATTTTTTGTGTGAAGTTTTATTCAGCAGTACTCAGGACTGTAAGAAATATAAATACAGATGAAATTATATTGGAATTAGCCCACTTGGCATTTTGCTGCATGGATTCAAGAAACGACATACTAAGCAGGGTAGAGAGAAGACAGGGTAAATATAAAGATTGAAGATTCTTACTGATTATTGGTAAAAAAGGAAGAGAAATAATAAAGAAAGAACTAATTTGGAGACTCAATAAAATAATAATAACACAATGATGATGTGAATAATATATTTAAAAAGTTACAAATTATTTAGTGATTGTTGTGTGCTGGGAGCTACTCTTGTCTCTGCTGAATTCTTACAGCAAACATGTTGATTCCATTGTTAACTCATCTTAGAGAGTCAATTGAAAGACAAAGAATTAATAGCGCATGATCACTCAAATACAAGTGGTTAAAACAAACTAAAGAGATGAAATGCCAATATATTTTTGAAGATATTGTGAACTGTCAATGAGTAAAAAGATAAAGATATATCAATTGTAAGGTATAATATTAGAGTCTAAGATTTCAAAGTAGAGGATTTCAGCTAACAAGATGCATGCGTACTCAAGGGATTGTATTGGTAAAATAAAAAGCATTACTATATTAGAAAGTCTTAATACTTTTTGCGTTGAGTCTTAACATTCAAAAATAATTTATGATTACTGCTGGTAAGATGATTGCTATTTAAAATATATCTCCTTTTCATTCAAGCTAGATATCTTAAAATTTTTTCCTAAACTTGTAGTTTTTTAAATGGATTTTCACATAATATATTTTCTTAGTAGAAAATCATCCATATTTTTCCTCATCATAAGGAATGTGTGTGGAATATTCTTATTTAGTTTAATAAAATAATGAAGTTAACATTGGAAGTGTCAAGAGAGTATGAGTAGTAAGTAGAGGAAAGCTCATTTGAGCACTAAGTTTCTTGGTCTAATAGTTGGAGTTCACATGTAATAAGATAAGCCAAATAATAAAGTCTTCAGAACTCAAAGAATGGGCAGCAGATGGGCAATAGTAATCAAGTGTAGTGATTGTAAATAACAGAGAAAGGGGTGGAAACAGAAGAGTTTGGCAGGAACAATATGTCTAGACTGAGAATTTTTTTTTCTTTATCCAAGATGCCATCAGATTGAGTATCCCCAAGAAGAATTTTCCATAAAGATGATCCACAATTTGTTTAGACAGAGAATAGTGAAAATATTCTTAATGAAAAAGGAAGGAGAGAGAATATAGTTTAATGGTTTACTGTACCCATAGTACTGAGTGAACATGAAGATGACATTAAAGAAGTAAGATAAAGTTGACTTGAGACACATTGGAAAATCTCACCCAGATATAGATGTTATTGTCTGCATATTAATGTGGCTTGAGACCAAGATTTGTTGTCCAGTATAAGTGAAAAGATTATAAGCAGGAAAAATAATTTGTTTTTGCAGTGGAGATGCATGACAGAAATAAAGAATATGCAATTAACCAGTCCAATATATATATATATATATATATATATATATATATATATATACACATATATGTATACATATATATATATATATATACATATATTTTTTTTTACTTTTTGTTCTTTTAATGGTACTATGCTATTTCCTCATACGAATCAAGGAAGGTGGTTAGAATTAGATTAAATCTGATTTTTTCTCAACCATTCTCAGGCCTGTAGGAATGATGGAAATAAGGTTAGAACTCTAGCTATGGGAGGTGCTAAACCCATCCTGGTGTAATAAGTAGAGATTTTAAAGACACTCAACACTAAAAAACAAAAGAAAACTTGTACACTACAACATTTTCCATGCAATCTTAACAAAGCAGTGTAGTCCATGATAAAATATGACATTAATTATCAAATCTGTCCTTTACAATTATGCAGAGAGTTTTAAAGTAATTTACCCAGACTCAATCAACAATGAAAATTTGTATAATGCGGATATATATAAATGACATAGAGCAAGTCATTTGTTAAACAAAACTCAACAATAACTTCATTACTATCACATGCTTAACACTTGAGTTATATATGGGCAGAGGTTTTTACTTTCATTAAATAGACATTATTTAGAGTTTCACTGATATTTTCAAGGTTATGATGAAGTGTTAGATTTAATTATGTGATTGATGCATCCTTGGAGATCTAGATCTCATTCTCCCTATAGAATGTTGGTGTCATTACTGGGCATGGAGTCATGCTTGTCTTGTGATTCTATTTCTATGACTTAACAGCTGTGAAATCCTAGACACCTGTGCTTAACTAAGAAATGCAGGCAATATTAACACCTATTTAATAGCAGGTATTAAAATAAAAATATAAATTTAAGTTACATAACAGCATCTAGTACATTCCGTTGGCTCACAAAAATGATATTTCATAGCACTAGTGTTCTTCTAATTTATTATACAGATGGCTAGAGAAATACCACAAAATGTAAAGTGTAGCAAAATGTAAGCCAAATGAAAAGGTTCCATATGGGACTGAGGATATGGCTCAAGCGGTAGCACGCTAGCCTGGCATGCATGTGGCCCGGGTTCCATCCTTAGCACCACATACAAACAAAGATGTTGTGTCTGCCTAAAACTAAAATTAATAAATAAATAAATATTAAGGTTCTCTCTCTCTCTCTCTCTCTCTCTCTCTCTCTCTCTCTCTCTCTCTCTCTCTTTCTCTTTCTCTCTCTCTCTCTCTCTCTCAAAAAAAAAGAAAAAGAAAAAGTTCCATATGAACTCAACTAAATTTGATAAATTATTATATAAACATCAATACTCTAGGAGGACATCCGATGGTTGAAAAAATTTGCCAGAGCTCAGAAATAGGACCAGTACATCAGAACACATGGAAAGGGAACTGTGGCAGCTGTTAAAATACAACATTATATAGTATCATAGTATCTTATTTTCTATTAAACAAAAAGACTGTTTGATTATGTTATTTTAATAACTATAAAGACCTTTTTGTTAAAAAAGTATAATAAAAATTGATATTTTTCTTAAAGTACACTAAAATTCAATAATGAATGGTTAGAAACATCAATAAAGGTAAAATTAGGCTGATGAAAAATTGTTATGGCAGGTAATAGAATCATCATTATGGGAGATTATAAAGGCAAATAATATTGTATGGATTTAAAAGCAGCTTATGAATTAAATATTCCACACAAACCACATAATTGCAACCCAAGGCAATTTTATAAAGAGTGAAATTTTAAAAACTGAATATTCATTATACTATAACAACTAGTATGCTTTATATTCTAGATAACACCACTAATGTCATACAATAATGAGAGGACTGTGAGTATATTTATGGAGACTATTATACTGCATCTAGTTCTCCTTTCTTGATTTTTGGTAGATACTAGATATGCTCCCTCTGCAGAAAGAGATATGGATTCTCCTCAAAATATAATGATATTATGTCCCAATAAACCCATTTTAAAATGAAAATATTTTAAGTTGAAAGGGCACAATAGCTTAGCAACATAGCACTGTTCAGTTTGTGGCCCTGAGGGTGTTGAGGAGCTGTGGCTCATGGCTGCTGACCAGCTGGCATCATAATAGAGTATCTTCGTACATACAAAGTACAGTTTCTACTGAAGGTGTACCACTTCTGCACCATCATAAAGTTGAGAAATCCTAAATCAAATTTTTAAGTCAGAGAATATTTCTATTTCACTTATTATTTTGTTCCAGATTTCCTCCTTATTACTATCTTCAGTTGAATATACAACATAATAACTGATAAATTTCTTACAAAATAAAGACATAATGAACAATAAGAGATTTGAAGAGATTTTCAGAGATAGCTGAAGTATTACTAGAAGAATACAATATGTTTAGATACAGAACATTGGTTTTAGGTAATACTTTTTTGTTAAGTTCTTCAAATATATAGAATTTCTATATAAATCATTATGAACAAAACATTCTTCTGGATTTTTGGTGATATAACAGTGAACTAAATTTCTTGATTTCATAATGCTTTCTCTTCTGTAACCTAGAAAATAAATTAATACATAATATATAATCAAGGGATAATTTTAGCACTTGGTAATCTCAGGCTCATATAGAGAAAGGCAGATAGGTAGACAGGTAGAGCATTACAACTTTTTTCTTGAGGATGAAGCATTTTTCAAAAATGAGCAAATAATCAGTGAATATCAGTGAGTAGTATCATACACATAGTATGATAGATACCTGAGATTTCATGATCCTTTGGTACTTTATCATTAACCATTCACTTTGTATAGGAACCTGAAGGAAACAAAGAGCAAATTCTCAAAAGAAAAAAATAATTATTTAATGAAGAAAGACATGATCACATGTCCTAAAACCTAGGAGTTCTTACTGAGTTTCTCTAATCAAAATATGCACATTCAACAAAATGGATATATTTATTTGAAAGGCTCAAAAGATATGGATCCTTGCAACTTACTCTGAAGAGCTAGAGATTTACCAAGGCCAAATGTGAAAAAGAAAGACTTTGAGTACTGAGTAAAAAAGCTCCAGAAATATATGCAAATGTGTCATAGTTAGCCTTCAAAAATCCATAAAAACTCCCTCAAAAGACCTGTCTCTCTTTAAGAGGCAATGAATAAAAGCTATAGTGACATGTCATTCAGATGATTTTTAAACTGAGGTTTATTTTGTCAAGCCTGTCAGCATACTTTAAATTTCTCCAGATTTGAATCTCAACTCATAATTATGGCCTTCAAGGAGTAAATAAAATTAAATAAGGTTAAATAATTGGGTCTTATTTCAAGATGACTGTTATATTTATACAATGAAACGGTTTAGGTACACAGAGATGACAGGGGTTCAAAACAGAGCAAGGACAAATCAAGAAAGTATATTTTTTGCAATTCAAGGGGTGGACTCTCAGGAGATACCAAATCTGCTGAAATACTGGTCTTGATTTCCAGTTGAGGACAAGCAAATCACTGTTGTTCAATTTAATCAGTTCATGGTATTTTGTTATGGCAACTAGTTTAGACAGCTGCAATTTCTGCTGCTGTAACTAAAAGCCCTGACAAGAAAAATTGAAGGAAGAAAATTTTATTTGGGGGCTCATGGTTTCAGAGGTCTCAGTCCTTGATGGGTGACTCCATTCTCTGGGGTTCAGAGTGAGAAAGAACATGGAATAAGTGAATGACAGAAGAAAGGGGCTCAGGACATTGCACCAGGTAACAGAGAGAGAGAGAGAGAGAGAGAGAGAGAGAGAGAGAGAGAGAGAGAGAATATCTCTGCTCAACAAGTAAAAAATATGTATAGCCCCAAATCATGATCCCAGGGACCCACATCATAACCCAATAATTTCACCTCTAAAGCTTTTTATAATGTCTCACACATGAGCTTTTGGGGGACACCTAATATCTAGCTGTAGAAAATTAATACAGATTTGGTGTCATACCCAAAAGTGGGGTGCTTCTGTAACTAATGTATAAAAAGATAGCAGTACCTTCAGAACTAGGCAATGGGTAGAGGCTGGAAGTCCTTTGAAGTGGATATTAGATCAAGCCTAGATTGGATCAAAGCAATCGATGATAGCATTAAGAATGTTAAAGGTGATTCTGTTGATGTTTCTGACAAAATTGAAAAATGTGTTATTGGAAACTGGTATAAAAGTGACCTTTTAAAAAGATGCAAGGAACTTGGATGAATTGTGTTCTTATGTTTTGTGGAAAGTAGGGAAAATGCATCCTGATTTCCCTTGCTGTTGATAGTAAAACAGAAGAAGAAAAATAACTCAAAGAAGAAATTGTTGCCCAAAAAGGAACAGAATTTGAAGATTTAGAAAATTCTTAGATGATCCATAGTTTAAAAAAAGAAAGAAAGAAAAGAAAAAGTATGTTCTGAGGGAACACCATGGACAAATACTCATTAGATGGTGAGGGTGAGCATGGATCTAATCAGCACATGGATTTCATCAGCTGTTTCAAGAGTCCAGGAAAAAGGATGGACCTATACACAGAAACAGCGAAAACTTGGATAAAATGAGACAAAGGAAGGTTCTGTAATGTGGGAGAATGTAGCTTCATGTCTATGAATATTCATATTACATCAAGAAGAATGACTCCAAATTTGATTCAGCTGTCATCAGGACTGCCAGTTCTAGCTTGGATCCAGAGAGTACACAACCATGGGGTGAAGCTGTCTCTCCTCAGTTTCAGTAGACTTGCCTGCCCCTGCCCAGGGCTACAGGGTTGAAGCTGCCACTGTCAGAGGCCTGAATAAGAGAGCACTGGGCAAAAAGTATTAATCCCAAGCTTTAAAATCTAATAAAAATTTCCCTGTTAGGTTTTGGACTTGCTGGAACATGTGATTCTTTTTTCTCAATCCTCCCTTTTGAAATGGGAATGCCTCTCCTGTATCTTTCTCACCACTCTATTTTGAAAACAGATAGCTTGTCTGGTTTCAAATTTTGATACCTGGAGAAGAATTTTGTCCTAAGATGAGTTAAACATTGAATCTCATACAGGTTTGGTAGAGATTAGATTTGGAACTTTGAATTGGTGCTGGAATCAGTTAAAATATTTAAGAAGTTGGGATGTGGCTATATGTGATCCTATGTTGAAAGGAAAATGATTTCTGTCCTTCCTCAAATTTACATATTGAAGCCTTAGCTCTATACAGATCATACAAAATCACACTGACTATCCTTTCTTTAAAATCAACACTACAGTGTCTCAGTACTTCAAAATGTGACTCTATTCCAAATAGAGCCCTTAAAGAAGCCATAAGATTAAATTAACTCTGACTGGTGTCCTTATAACAGAAAATTTGTACTCATGAACAGTCAGTGGGATTCATGTATACAGAAGAGCAGGAGAGGATATAGCAAGAAGGTGGCCATCTTAACAAGAGAGGGCCTCAGGAGAAACCACACCTGACAAGACTTTAGTCTTAGATTTATAGCCTAGAGAATTATGAGAAAATACATTTCTGTTTTTTAGGATACTCAGTGTTATGATTTAGACATAATATGTTGCCTAAAAGCTCATGTGTAAGACAATACAAGAATTTTTAGAGGTGAAATAATTAGATTATAATAGGTGAACCTAATTAGTGGATTAATCCACTTGTATGGATTAACTAGGTTGTAACAGTATGCAGGTAGGGTGTGGGTGAAAGAAGTAGGTCACTGGGGAGTGTGCCTTTGGGGTTTGTATTTTGTCCCTGGTGAGCTGGGCGCTCCCACGCGCGCACGCTTGTTCTCTCTCTCTCTCTCTCTCTCTCTCTCTCTCTCTCTCTCTCTTTCTCTCTCTCTCTCTCTTTCTCTCTCATCCCTGGTTGCCATGTTCTGAGCTTTTCTTCTTCTGTGAATTCTTTTGCCCTGATGCTCTGCCTCAGCTATGGACTCAGCGGACCTTGGACTGAACTTCCGTAATCATGAACCAAAACAAACTTCTCCTCCTCTATATTGTTCTTTTCAGGTCCTATGGTCACAGGGACACAAAGCTGATGAAAACACCCAGTCTGTGGTATTTTGTTATGGCAGTCTTAGCAAACTAATACATATAGCAAATCATTAAAATTACTTTCATTTACCAACTTTCATGTCTCTTTTATCCTTATACTTTATTTTATTTGCTTAGCAAAGCTACACCTGGTTAAATCCAATATCTGTCTATTCTACACATGTAACGTATCCAAGTATGTCTGGAAGGAAAATAAATCATACAAAACCACTTTGGCTGGTCTTGCTTTAAAATCAAAACCACAGATGTCAAGTGGGTCCTTAATTGCATTGCAGTTATGCTATATTCCCTAATGCATTGACTTTTCTACTCTAAGATATTATTTCATGTATTCTCTTTTTAACGCAAAGTTTTAACACTTAAATACCTTACTATGAGATTAAG
The DNA here is from genome assembly GCF_052094955.1 of Ictidomys tridecemlineatus. Classification (NCBI taxonomy): domain Eukaryota; kingdom Metazoa; phylum Chordata; class Mammalia; order Rodentia; family Sciuridae; genus Ictidomys; species Ictidomys tridecemlineatus. The sequence continues at coordinate 59,066,642 of NC_135484.1, read as the reverse complement.
GGTTTCTTCTTATTTTACTGAGAAACTTGGAAGCAATTTAAACAATTTCAACCATTTTCCATCCAAACATTTTTTCACTTACTAGAATTAATACTGAAAGCACTGATCAGGTGGACTGTCCTTGGGGAAAACGGAGCATATTTTAAATGTGCTATTTTATTACTTTGGTCATTAAAATTTGTTTCATTTTAGCTTTTGTTTGTCTGATGAGATAAAATGAATTTTAAAAATCAATCTTCTGTTATAAGATCAATAAAATATATTTGCGTAGTGTTTGTAAAAGTATAGAATAAACATTTTATCTTCCAGTGCAAAACAAAAGGAAAAGCAAGGTAAGAAAAACTAATAAAAAAAAAAAACTGGAAATTTATCTTTGTGTATTGGAGCTGGAATCACTTCTTTTTTTCCCCCTCTTTTTCTGTATATTTTAAAGGATTACATATCAATTTTATAGTATGGAAAATGTCTTTAAAACACTAAGACAGGCCCAAAGGCATGTGCTTCTTTTTTCAGCTACTTGGGAGACTGGGACTGGAAGATGATTAAGTTTGAAGCCAGCTTGGACAATGTAGTGGGAAACTCTCTCAGAATAAAACAGTAAGGGCTGAGAGTGCTCCTAGGGTCAGTTACCAATACCACCAAAAAAAAAAAAAAAAAAAAAAGTGTCTGTCTGCCCTTTTAAAAGCAAACCAGTGCTTCCCTCAGTCTCTCACTTGACCCATCTACTCCTTATACCATCTACTTCTTGTTTTTCAAAAGTACTTACTGAAGCCAGATTTAAAGATAGGTAGTTAGTGTAGTTAGATAAATCAGATCTAATATTGAGTCCAATTCTCCATATGGAAAATAGAGTCCATAAAGAAAATGGAGCCTGACGTGAGCCTGGGAAAACCAGAACAGCAACTGGAGAAATTGAAAGTTAATGTTACCAAAGCACCCCCTACCTTGCTCCTTTGAAACAACTGTTAATGAAGTAGCTCCCAGCAAAACAGGGAGATGCTAATCAAACCACTCCAGGCCTTTCCTGCCCAGATCACTCCTCCTGACCACCTTAGTCCACCTGTTTCTCACCTTTTGGCCTTCCCACCTTCATTCCCCATCACATTCAGGAAAGAGGGAAATAAAGGACAAGAATGTGGGAGGACAAAAGACAACCTTAGATATAAAAGAAGGAAGACCTCCCCTCTCCATGGATTCCACCTTTTAGGTCCCCTTCTTGGGGAGAGGGGTATCCTTTCTGCTATTCTTTAATAAAGCCTTCCACTTTCCACTCTACACTTGCCTTGATGTGCTTCTCTGGTGTTATCTGGTATAGTAGTTCAGCATTCAGGGATGCAAGGACCTGTCAAGATAAACAGTGGAACATTACTATCTTAAATATAGATTACTTATTTTCAGTTTTCGCCTATATTTGCCATTATATTAATATCATACTCAAAAAAACTGACATGTTAGTACTTAATTGATATTATTGAATTAATTAAAAATACTATGTCATTCTCCAGGACTTGTTTGTATTCTCAATTAAAAATATTAATAATAACCTTATTAACCCAAATCCCAAGTGGTCTGAGTTATATTTCTTGAAGTCTCCACTATTCTGAATAAGCTTATTTTCCTAAAATTAATCTATATATTATACCTCATTTTTGATTACTGTACAATTTGTGGAATATCTATGTCATACAAGGTGTTTTGCACCTCTCTTAATTCAGTATCTGTACAAGATCCTATTTGGACCTTCTATGCCTCTTTCTTTGTAGCATCATAATTATAGCCTAATCAGTTTCCCAAACTCCATTCTAAGATGGACCTTTCCTTCCCTTCCTAAAAATCAGTGCTTTTAGCCATGCTTCACACTGACAAAAAGTTTCTGTCCTAAGTGTAAGTCCATTCTAATCAAGTATTTTTTATACTTGTTTATCCTGGAGATACAGCCTCAGCTGGTAGCAGTTGGAAGTGAGAAGGGAATTGTCTTCCAGGTGGCTACAACTTTTCTTTGAGCTCAAATATATACACTAATTAATGTATTCTTTCTGAATGTTGAATGATGAAAAACATGACATGGGATATGTGAACATGGACTATATTTATTTTCTGTCCTGATTATATTTTCTGAAGTTTCACAATCTTCATATTCAAAAAGTTAATGATATTTTCATAAGTGATTTGGGCTAGTGAGTTCACAAAAGTATTTAACCATAAAGAAAAATATGGGTGAAATATTTTGTACATGTCCCAAGAGAAGCTATTATTTTTAGAGATTTTTCAATATGTGTACTATAGCTTATCAATATAAATTTTAGTTTATTTTATTGGTTCTTCTTAGGTGTACATGACAGTAGATTCAATTTTTATAAAATTATATAAGCATAGAACATACCTTATTTTAATTAGACCATTTTCCAGTAAATGGATGGATGTAGAGAATATCATAAATTATTTTACATACAACTTAATATATACTACATCTGTATCATATACTTAAATATATAAAATGAAAGTAAGCCTGATATTTGACTTATGCATATGTTTTTAGGTTGCAGAGAAACAGAAGGACAAGAAGTTACAGATAGAACTCTATAGTTTTTAATTCTGCTAACAACTATTTAAAAATATATTATTACTTAAAATATCAATTTAAAACATATTTGGTACCATGAAAATGGATTGCAGTTTAAAATATCCTAAATGATATAAAATCATGTGGTGGAAATATATGTGCTATACTTGCTATTACCAGTGTATTTCAAATCCAGATGGATTTTTATAGTCAGTTTTCTCTCAGAAAAGGATAAATTTTCTTTTCTTGAGAGTATCATAGTCTTTAGAATGATTTTCATTTTTGTAAGATATCATGTGTATGTCCATTCATGTTATTTAAGAACATTCACAAGTCAAATTCTTAAGGAAACCAAAACAGAAATTGAATTTTTTATAGCTAGAAATACAATATTTTTTTTGATGATTTAAGAGGAGGAAAAGGAATTTGGAATAGTTATATATGTAGACATGCATAGAGTTTCAAATTTTAGCACAGTCAAAACTAAAAGAAACTACATGCATTATGGTTTGTGCTAAAATTCATCCAAAACTAGAAACATCCAAGTAGAGCAAGAAATAAATTTTAAAGATTAACAAGAATAGTAAAATGAGTCAGAATGACCTTGTACAGGAAATAAAAAATATAGATGAAATATATTTGATATGATTTATACCCAAACTCACTAATTATTGTTCACATTTTTCCTCTTTTAATATAATCATTTCAAGTGAGCACCATAAGCAGAGCTCTATGTCCTGATTTGAAGTGTTTTCTTTTAAACAAAACAACAGAATTAGTTTTTCAGCTTGACAAAACAAGCTATCTATTTCAGCACTACAGGAATGCTGCCATTTTAATAGGATCAGAGGCAAGTGGGTTTATTCTCAATCCTTTAAGCTTCTACTTCAGGAGACCGAAATGTGCTAAAAAAGTTTCTGATCCAATTTTAGAAAACATTTTAAATCCACTGAGATTCTCCATTCTCCACATCTCTGGAACATGATTATTCTGAGAACATCTGCACTTTCACATGGCTGCCTGCTTGTATGTGGAGAAACGGAAACAAGAAAATTGAGCAGACAGATTTATGTGGTTCAGGAGAAGAGGAAAAAGCAAGAAGCAAAATGAATTTAGGGTGTCAACTACACACCTGAAAAGTACAACCTCATTTGTTAATGAAGTTAATTCGATTTTATTTGTAAGAAATTTCAAATTTAGCAATCTCATCTAGTTTCTTCTGTTCAGAAATTGTGGTTTTAAATGGATAAAAATTAAGGATTGCATTCTTAAAACAAAATTATTTTTTATTTTAATTACAAAATACATATACATCCTTTTGATAAACATTTTCTGTAATTGACTATAATAAAAAGAAGAGAAAAATAACAACTGTTATCATTTCAAATAAATACATTTTGTTATATTAACACAATTATTTATAGTTTCAAAAATCTCTGTAAAAAAGATTCTATAAAATATACATATTATTTACTGTGAATTTTAACTGAAATATGAATTATAGTTTTTTGAAGTTCTGAAACCATTTTTTAATTTTTTTCTTTATCCACCTTATTTTCTATATATTATATAGATTCCATAAGGAGCATTTAACTTTGATTTTAAATGAGATATTTCACTTTATTTATGATGTTATTAATTTTTATTCTATAAAAATCAGGATTAAATAGCAAGCCCACCCAACCAGGATAAGAAAACTTTGTAATAAAGAGAAGAAAAAAACAGTTAAAATATTTGGCAATGAGAAACATTGTCACTACCTTCCTGGAATAGCCCAGGCCTGAGTTTTTCTGGAATTTGTCCTAATTCTAATATGTAGCCATCTGTTTTCATTGATTATTGTAACTTTTATTTAAATTTTGAAAGTGAAGAAGTAATCTACAATTTACTGTGTATTAGAAGCGAATGTCATGCATGAGAAGTAACATAGACATTAGAGGAAAGCCATAATAAACCTCCATGGAAAAGTGTCAGAATATGTCAGCTCACCTCAGTATTTTCTGAAGTTGTAAAAGTGCCCAGTGGTCACGTTCTGTGACTACATACCACAAAAAGGTAAGTGAAAAATACTGTGGAAGAGTGTTCATTATGGCTATAATAAATACTAATTGACTTTCTTGTATGTTTATACATATATGTACATGTATATTTATAAAACATATTCCTAAGTATTCACAGTATTAATAGAGTATTTCTACAACCTCTAGGCAGCAATAAATCTTTCACTCCTCTTCGAATATTCCCAGGAAAAGCTAAACTTCCCGCAAAGGCTTGCTCATATAAAAATGTCCTGGAGTTGGAGTTACGGCTCTCTTGGCTCTTCAATGTTGCTCTCAGACTGGTTTTCTTCCTTCCTTGCTATAATAAACAACATTGTTTTTTATATCATTGTTCCATATTACTACACCTCATTGGTTCATATCACTTAATACTTTCTTCTGTATCCACAAATCAACCCAATTTATATTGTGATTACTGTAACTTATCCCAACACTAGTATATAATATACTAGTATATTATCAATGATTTCATTAAACATTACATTAAACAAAGATGATCTTTCTTTGAATTCTTCTCTTCCCATATCCTGTCCTGCATACTACTTCAAGCATTCTCTTTCCTCAACAGGCCTTAGAATTTGCTATTATTCAGTCATTTTCTCTCAATTTTAATTTTGTACTTTCCCACACCTTTATGGGATGAATTGTGCCCCCCCACCAACTCTTCCAAATGCATATGTTGAAGTCCTAATTCACAAAGTGACTCTATTTGAAGATATGTCCTTTAAAGGGTATTAGAGTAAAATGAGGTAATATGGCTAATTCAATATGATTGGTGTCCTTTTAAGAAGAGATTAGGATACAGAAATATTTGTACACACACAAAAAAAAAGATCATATGAAGACAGAAGGAGAATGTTGTCATCTACCAGCCAAGGAACAAGGCCTTAGAATGAAACCAGCATGATTGAAAATTTGACTTGTAGTATGAGGAACTACAAAAAATAAAAATAAAAGTTTCAGCCACTCAGTTTGTAGTACTTTGTTTTTAAACTCCTAAAGAACTAATCTACCTACAACCTCTTATCTTTCCAATGAATTTCTTTGATTACACAATCAAATTGAACCACATTGTGTGATAGATCTATTGACCATATGATCTCTTATCATCCTTATTTCTCCTTTTTATTTATTTAAAACTGCTTAACCTTCACATTTAATGACTTTTAACTTTTCATTGAACTGTAATATCAATACTGGAATATGTACTGTATATATGGCTTGATGACTTATTATCATATGAATGATCTCATGTAACTCCTGTTACATGAGAAAATTAAGAAAGTTCCTCCTTGTCTATCTTTTACTTCATTTTACTTATTTGGCACAGTCCTGACTAAATCCAATTTTTCTTCTACTTTGCACATGCACCTGTATGAATAAATTATTTCAGAGAAATAATTCACAAACACATGGACCATTCTTATTTTGAATTTAAGAATAATTTAATTTAAAGGACGTGATGTTAATTTTCTCTGCCCATTTTCTCTTCATTCCAGACAAAGCTTCTGCAAACATTTTACATAAAAGCCCAGATAGTGAATGTTTTAATCCTCATGGACTACATGATCTCCTCACAACTACTGAAATCAGCCATAGACAATACGTAAAGAATATGCATGGCTGTGTGCCAATAGCATTTCATTTGCAAAAAAAAAAAAAGACAACAGTATAGACTCTGTGGGTGGCCACAGTTTACTGACCCCTGCCCTATACTTTATGTAAAACCATCTATCCTTATACAAAGCCTCCTAGACCATTCAGATTTTCAGATGATAACCTTAAATCTTAATCCAATTAGAAAATGAAGCAATTTTTATAAGTATAATTGAAATATTGAAATACCTCTACCATATATAGATATTTTCCACCTCTTGACATATATACCATGTTATCTCTTGTCATTATAGATTATCTGTCTATGCTCCCACTTAGGATTAGTACTTTCAGTTGTACAATAGATACTAGATCTTATCATATACTAAGAAAACAATCTCAAGCAAAAGATCAAGCCCTCTTTTTTTTTCTTTTTTCCAATTCATCAATTATTCTTTTTTCCACTGGATCATTTCAATTAACCCCAAACCATAACAACAAAAAACAAAAAATAACAATAAAACACACCTCTCTTAATTACCACATCCCCCATGAACTACACCAATCAATATATTTCTATGTTCCTTTTTATGTATTGTGACAGGTATTCTCCATTATCTGAATTTTGGAATGTACCCATATCTTTATACTCCAGATCATTTAATATCAGTTAAGGGTCTTTTATTTCAATTTCAGAGTCATATATCTATTATCTTCTCAATATTCTACTCACATAGTAAATATATATTTTAATTGATTTTTTTATGTATATTTGACAGTGGAATGTATTACAGTTAATATTATACATATAGAAAATATCTTTTCATATCCCTGGTTGTATATAAAGTTATTCACATCAATTCATGTCTACATACATGTATTTTGGATAATAATGTCCATCACATTACACAATCATTTCTAAACCCCTCTCCTCCCTTCCTCTTTTACCCCCTGCCCTATCTAGAGTTTGTCTGTTCTCTACCCCACTATGAATCAGCCTCCTTATACCAGAGAAAACATTCAGCATTTGTTTTTTTTTTTTTTTTTTTTGGGGGGGGGGGAATTGGCTAACGTCGCCTCGCATTATCTTCTCTAACTCCATCCATTTACCTGCAAATGCCGTGATTTTATTCCCTTTTATTGCTGAGTAATATTCCATTGTGTATATAAGCCACTTTTTTTATCCATTCACCTATTGAAAGGCATCTAGGTTGGTTCCACAGTTTAGTTCTTGTGAATTGTGCTGCTATAAACATTGATGTGGCTGTGTCCCTGTAGTATGCTGTTTTTAAGTTCTTTAGGTATAGACAGAGGAGAGGCATAGTTGGGTCAAACGGTGGTTCCATTCCCAGTTTTTTGAGAAATCTTACTGCTTTCAATACTGGCTGCACCAATTTGCAGTCCCATCAGCAATTTATGAGTGTACCCTTTTCCTCACATTTTCCCCAACAGTTATTATTGTGTGTCCTTAATAGCTGCCATTCTGACTGGAGTGAGATGAAATCTTTCTATTTTGATTTGCATGTCTCTAATTGCTAGCAATGATGACCATTTTTTCATATATTTGCTGATTGCATATAATCTTCTGAGAAGTATCAGTTCAGGTCCTTGTCCCATTTATTGATTGGGTTATTTGTGGGGTTTTTTTAGTGTTTAGCTTTTTGAGTTCTTTATATACCCTAGAGATTAGTGCTCTATCTGATGTGTGAGGGGTGAAAATGTGCTCCTAAGATGTAGGCCCTCTATTCACCTCACAGATTGTTTCTTTTGCTGAGGAAAAAAAGACTTTTTAGTCTGAATTCATCCCATTTATTGATTCTTTCTTTTTTTTTTTTTTTTTTTTTTTTTTACCCTCAGCAAGTGCGTTACTGTTTGAGCCACATCCCCAGCACTTGATTCTTGATTTTTAATTTTTGCAGTATAGGAGTCTTACTGAGAAGTTGGGACCTAATTCAACATGATATAGATTAGGACCTAGTTTTTCTTCTATTACATGCAGTGACTCTGATTTAATTTCTAGGTCCTTGATCCACTTTGAGTTGAGTTTTGTGCATGGTGAGAGATAGGGGTTTAATTTCATTTTGTTGCATATGGATTTCCAGTTTTATCAGCACCATTTGTTGAAGAGGCTATCTTTTCTCCAATGCATGTTTTTGGCGCCTTTGTCTAATATAAGATAATTGTAATTTTGTGGGTTAGTCTCTTTGTCCTCTAAACTGTACCATTGGTCTATCATTCTGTTTTGGTGCCAATACCATGCTGTTTTTGTTACTATTGCTTTGTATAGTTTGAGGTCTGGTATAGTGGTACCACCTGCTTTACTCTTCCTGCTAAGGATTGTTTTAGCTATTCTGGGTCTCTTATTTTTCCAGATGAATTTTATGATTGCTTTTTCTATTTCTATGAGGAATGCTGTCGGAATTTTGATGGGAATTGCACTAAATCTGTTTAGTGCTTTTGTTAGTATGGTCATTTTGATAACATTAATTCTGCCTATCCAAGAGCAAGGTAGATCTTTTCATCTTCTAAAGTCTTCTTTGATGCATTTCTGTATATCAGTGACAAATCCTCTGAAAGAGAAATGAGTAAATCTACACCACTTACAATTGTCTCAAAAAAAAAAAAAGTAAAATACTTGGGATTCAATTTAATGAAAGATCACATAGCAAATATAATTTAAATAAAATGTTTAGGGTGAGAATATAAAGCTACTTTACATTTCCCTACTATAACAAGGATCACAGAACTTCATTTAAACATTGTGTTACTTTGTAAATAATAACAAGACTGAAACAAAAATATCTAATATTTGTTCTAACTGACTCACCCACAGTCTTTTTCATCTCAATTATTAGTGTGCAATTTTTTCTGACTCCTTAGACTAAAAAAAAATAAAATAAAATTTCTATGTTTAATTCCTTGCTTTGTTTTCATATTCCACATCCAATCCATTTAAAAATCCTATTGATCTATCTTCAACGTATGTGCAGAATCCAAGTAACTCTATTTGCTGATAACATCCTGCTCCAACCCAACATAAGGATTCTCTTGGTTTATTGCAAAAGCTTTTAACTAATCTCACTACTTCTACCTTGCACCCCTATAGCTTATGCTGAATTTATCAAGATAATTATTTAAAAATATAATTCACATCATATTACCTTTTTTGTGTGTGGGAAATATCCTGGGACGGTTCCAATTTCTCCACGAGTAATTTCCAAAGAACTTACAATGATCTGAAAGTGTACCAATTAACTAGATCCTAGTTTCTTTATTAACTTCACCTTCTACTTAACTTCTTATAACATTTGTTACACAAGGCCTTTTGATTTCCTTAACACATATCACATATCAATGTCAGGGTCTTTTCTCTGCCTCCTTGGTTTCATTAGAAACATCTTCCTTCAGATAGGTGGATGTTTTGTCTCTTCACCTTTTTGAAGCCTTTGTTAATTTGACATCTTTTATTTGGGTGGCCTACTCTGATATATACATTGCAGTACAGTATTCCTTACCTACTTACCACTGCTTCTCTTTAGTTTTATATTTTATATATTTATTGGCATTTGTCACTTTTGAACTTTCTGTGTAATTCAAACATTTATTACATTGAGTGATTCTCTAATATCTTAGAATGTAAAATGCAAGAACATAGGAATTTGTAAAAATCTACTTTAATTTCCTCTATACTTAGCAGTAGTTAGCACAGAAACACAATCAGTAAATATTTGTTTTATGTTAAGATTGGGAATAAATGATCTATACAACTGACTATTTAAAGAAACCAATAAAAAGCCTACCAATATGAAAGTTTATTTTCTGAAATCATGCATGGAAACTTTCAAGTGCTTTGGGGAGAATAAAAACAGCTTATGTTTAACTTGAAGTTAGTTTAAATAGTTCTATCAAAATACTCTTCTCTTACTTAAACAGCCTGCAGGTCTATTTCAGTGGAATATGTAGAAATCCTAGAAGCTTTAAAAAGTTTAATTTCTTCACCATATGCCATAGTGTTAACACATTTCCCTAGTTTTCAGAAGACTATCTCTAGCAGGGTTTCACCTACACACAATAATTCTATTTATCTGTAGGTAAAATTTTATATCTACCCAGAAATTTAATAACATGCACTTTTTATATGTTTTCTGATAAAATATTCCTCTCACCACTCTGATTTCTGTGTGTCCTATTTTAGTTTTACTCTACAAACACATTAAAAGTTCAAAATCATGAATGTGCTTCAACCACATATACACCTACATGTGTAAGTATATACCACTAAAGGTAAAAGCCCTCTTCTATGTTTAATTTCAAGAACTTAACAGATCATCACATGCAAAGTAAATTAGTTAACTATCTTCAGGGTGGTCATTCTGTGTTTTAGAAAGCATTTGCAAACAAATTAAAGAGTGATTTTCTGTCATTTTAATTGAAAAAAATGAGTAATATACTCACTCTATATAGAAGCTATATTAATATGCATTTTAATTATTACTGTATTTAATAATAGCAACATTATGACACATATTACTAATATTCTGTAATATAAGAAAAGCAAAGACAAAGCTTGTGAAATCATGTCAGGGGGGGAGAATAGAAGTTTATTGGGTTAGACAAAGAGGAATGAAAGGAAGGGAGAGGAGATGGGAATAGGAAAGACAGTAGAATGAATCAGATATAACTTTCCTGTGTTCACATATGAATACACAACCAGTGAAACTCCACATTATGTACAATTGCAGGGATGTGATCCTAATTATAAAATGTTATCTCCATGTATGTATGATATATCAAAATACACTCTACAATCATGTATTCTTAAAAAGAACAATGAAAAAGGAAATCCATGCAAAATAATGCAAGTAGTAAACAGTAAATCAAATCAAACCTCACCCCAACTGCATAATTTAGTGAACTATGAATTATTATGCTACATATTCACTTCAGTGAGTTATCCCAATGTTACAAGGGGAAAAAAGAATGTACTTTTGATTTTTTTTGTACAGTTCCAGATAATATCTAACCTCATTAAATTCATTTCCTATGGAAATTCTTCAGCTGCTGGAAGAAATGTTTCTTTTCCCTTTATTTTCTTAGCTATATTGATTTTGACATTCAGGTCCTGTTAGGGCTTAGGATAAAAATTGTATGCCTGTAAAAATTGCCATTTTGTTAATGTCTTTTATGTGGCAAATTCCTCTTGTTCCTTATTATGGTCTATGAGTGTAATGATTGGGTAATGATATCCAATATTCTGAATCATTTTATGTATATACACCATATGCATGCAAATTCAATTTGCTTAATACTCTGTTCTTTAATTTGCATTTTCATAAAACTAGTTGAGTATTATTAGGTAAAATTATATTGACTGGTTTCAATATCTTAGAAAGTTAAATCATCATTATATGAGAAATGTTTGAAGGCATTAATTATAAATGAATCATGAAAAATATTCTCAAGGCACACATCTTGAGTTATAATGTGATAATAGCTATATGTCCTGAAGATTTATTTTAGAATTGTAGTACATACCCAATGCTCTGATTACCAATATTAAGCTGAGTGATTTCAAAAGAAATGTGTTGTTTCTTTTCTTTTTTTTTTTTTTACTGGAAATACCAATCTGAATATCTTTAAATAATTTTAAGCTTACACACAAATGGCACAGGTATATAATGGCATAAAAAGTCAAAATATAACAAGTGAATGGCAATGTAAATGAATTAGTTTTCAGTCAACAAAAAATATTATAATATTCACTGGGCAAATTATTTGTAATAACTTTTATCAGCTAGGCTCCTAATCTGGGTTATCAGAAACCATACATGTCCTAGAATGAGACTTTTGCACTTTAACCTGCCGCAGTCTGGCTGGGCACAAATAACCGAGCCGCCAAAAAGCCTTGTAGGTTCAAACAGCAACCTTTATTCTCGAACTCTCGCTGGCACTCTACACACACTTCCAGGGAACACACTGACTCCACCCGGCTCCTAGCTCCAATTCTCTCAGAGCCCGGGAAGAACTCAACCGGAACTCCAAAGTAGTGGTTGCCCAAGGCAGCAGGATCCGCCCTAATCCTGGAGCCGGCCTATTCCCAGCAGGATCCGCCCTAATCCCCCAGAGCAGGGTCACATTTCAACCATTCCCTATGGCAAAAATGCCAGGCGTCATTCTGACTAAACTGTGGCTCTCAACATTAACCTATAGTTAAAAATGAGAGCATTTTCAAGCCAGGGGACTGGTGCCATTTAATGGGGCTGAAGTTTAATAGAACTACATAAACATACTATTATAAAAACAAAGTCCAACAAAATAAGCACAGGTGTGTGACTTGAGGAATTAAAACAAAAGCATTATTAACACAGGTCATTGAACATGAGGGAGCACCTAGAGGGTGGAAGCCTCTGTGCACTTGATATTATTTGATCAATGTTCCTCAGTTCTGCCTGAGCATCAACAACAATCTTACATCTTCTAATATCTGACTTAAGCATTATTATTAATGAACGTCTTCACAAATTATATCATTGAGTTTACATTTTTCAACTTTCACAGGTGATTCCTTGGGTAAGTCCTGCTTATGCAGAAAATGATATAAGAAGTGAACAAAGACAAAGCTGAAATATAGTCCAGATCAGCCACAAATGTGCCACGTGTCTGAAAGAAAATCAAGAAAGAGTGTGGCTTCACAAAGCAAAAGTTTCAGTGAGGGAAAAGTTAAGCAAAAGGAGGACAGAATATTTTCATTCTAATTTGATGATTAAAGGGGAAGAGTTAAATTCAAAAGAAGAGTTACAATGGAAGACTGTACTGAAGGATGCAACTGGAATTCTGTACATTAGAAGAACCAAAAGCAAAACTGATAAAAAAAATGGAGTCTAATGTGAGCTTATTGTTTGAAAAATATCTGGATGTGCCAGATGAACTAGAACATTGTGTTGAAATATTATTTACGTATTTGTTTTTATGTATTTTAATGTGTCTGCTAGTGAACTTTTATTGGTGTCTATTAGACACTGCCAAACTAAATCTTATCTATGACCTGATTAAGTTTGACTTTCTCAAGAGTAGACAGTTGAACAGGGTCAAGTTTGATCCAGAAAGACTCTACCACTGTTTCCCTACTACAAGCCTGAAGTATCCAACATAACTAATGACTGCATGAGGATAAAAAGGCAAAAAAAAAAAAAAAAAAGATATTTAATTTGAAAGCACCATTTTGTCCGATACCCTATCATAAGTGAAGTATTGTTTTAAGAATCTAAAGCATGTCTTTTGTGAATTTGAGGGGATATTTTTGAAATATGAATAACTCCCTATTCTGTTTTCTTTTTCCTTAGTTCCCTTACCCTATTATGAATTCTCCAGGCATGGTTGTTTGTCTGTATTGCTTCATGCAAGATGCTGACAAATATGCTGGAAAGCAAGAAATTACTGATAATCTGAGTATTTAGATACAGAAAAGGGACTTGTTGGGAAGGGGTGCAGTAAATTTAAGGCAAATTTATTTTAGTATTCAAGAAAAGATATATGTATTCTGTTCCTTGAATTAAGCCAGAGGAGGGGGAAAAACAAATGTCACACACAAATAAATAATATGTATTGTAAAGGTAAAATTTCCAAGCTGATTCTAAGCCGCAGAGCCTGAGTTAAAGTGTAAAGGACCAGGCTTGTAAACCTGCTTCTAAAACTGCAAAGCATGGGTTAAATTCCTGAGGCAGTTAGGACAAGGCCCTACTGGCCATTTAGTGATTTATGGACTGGGGTCCTGTGCAACTCCTCACGTAAGCATTCAAGACCCTGTGCAGTTTGTCACGTAGATATTCAGGGTCCAAACCAATCAGTTTGAATGTGTACCCCACCTAGGAGCACCAATCACTCCTGCCCTGATTGTACCCGCCAATGTATACACTAATCCTGACTCAGGGTTGTTGTTCAATTTTCCCGCGCCTCATGATGATTTGTTCTGATGTATGCAAAGCCCCCCACCCTCTCCGAAAAGTGTACTTAAGCTCCGCTTGAACTCTGCTCTGGGCTCTGGGCTGCTCTCCATTCTTGAGTGAGCACGGAGCCCCAGCGGGCTGGAATGGATCCCCAATAAATATCCCCTTTTGCCAATTGCATGAAGTCAGTCTCTTGGGTGGTCTCCCTCTCCGACGTATTGCCAGAACTTTACAGTATGAACAAAAAGACAAAAAAAATATATATTTTTTTCAGCTTTGAGTAGACAAGAGTATAATAGGGCTTCAATGGATATATACTTTGCTGAGCACATCAAGAATCAGAATATAGTGTTTACCCCCAAACAACAGTAAATGTGTATGTGCAAAAATGTAAATCTCCCCTTAGAAAGAAAGGGGAAGAAAATAAATCTGACATTATGGTAAAAAAAAGTCTTAAACACTTAAAACATCGTGGCAATGAACAAGTTTTTTGATCTCAAACTACTGATTTTGAATCTTGAAGGAAAGCTGCAATAATCAAAACATTGTGTTGCTGGCATTAAAACCCAACACAAAGCACAATGGGAAAGATTAGAGGACTCAATGAAGGCCCTCATGTACATGGGCCAAAAGATTTACTATAAGAGAATAAGGACCACTCACTGGGAGAATAGTATTTTCAGTGTTGTAAAAACTGATATCCACACTCAAAAAACTAAGAAATTATACTCTCCCTCCTAATATTACAAAACAGTACCTCAAAATTGATGAAATTCCTAAACATTTGAATTCAAATTGTGACACTATGAATAGAAAAAGTAGGGGAGGAAACATCATGACATTACATTGGCAAAATATAGAGGAATGGACAAATTTCTGGACACACATGACTAAAATTGATAAAAACCCTAAATAGATTAGTAACAAATAAAAAGATTAAATCAGTAATAAAAAGTTGTCCAAAAAGAAAATCTCTAGACCAGATGGTTTCACAGCTGTATTTTACAAAACATTTAAAGAAGAACTAACATCAACACTTCTCAAACTGTTATATAGAATTTAATGCAAAGAAACCCTTCCAAAGCACTCTACAACACCAGCATTGCCCTGTTACCAAAACCTGACAAGGACACACACACTCACACACACACACACACACACAGAGAGAGAGAGAGAGAGAGAGAGAGAGAGACAGAGAGAGAGAGAGAGAGAGAGAGAGAGAGAACAACCCTGTAGGTTAATATTGCAGAATTGTAAAGCCCTCAACCAAATACTTAAAATTTAATTAAACAGCATATTAAAAGGATCCTACATGATGATTATGTCATTTTCATCCCAAGGAAGCAAGGATGGTTCAGCATATACAAATCAGTAAACATAGTTCATCACATAAATAGAATGAAGGATAAATCACAATATATGTACAAAAAGTATTTGATTAAATTCAACATTCCTTCATAAACCTGAAAAAATAATTCTAGAAGAATTATATCTCAATGTAATAAAAATTATATATAATAAACATAGCCAATATCATATTGAATGGGGAAAACTGAAAGCATTACCTTTAAGATAAGGAATAAGACAAGGGTGTCATTCTCACTCTTCTTATTCAATATAGTACTAGAAATTGAAGACAGAACAATTGGGCAAGAGAAATAAATAAATAGCATACAATTAGGAAAGGAGGAATTCATATTCTTGCTGTATACAGATGATATGATTCAATACAACCTAAAGATGCCACCAAAAGTCCATTGGATTGATAAATAAATTTAGCAAAGTAGCAGATTAAAACAACAACAACAACATAACAAA
Source organism: Ictidomys tridecemlineatus (assembly GCF_052094955.1). Classification (NCBI taxonomy): domain Eukaryota; kingdom Metazoa; phylum Chordata; class Mammalia; order Rodentia; family Sciuridae; genus Ictidomys; species Ictidomys tridecemlineatus. The sequence goes on along the minus strand of NC_135484.1, from coordinate 59,050,659 downwards.
AGTCAGTAGTTTTCTGTGCACTAGTAATGAATTTACTGAGAAAGAAATCATGGAACCAATTCCATTCACAATAGCCTAAAAGATAAAAACAGAATAGGTAGGAATAAGTTTTAAGTAAGAATATCAAAGACCTCCACAATGAAAATTATAAATGTTCATAGATTAGAAGAATTAGTATAATTAAATTGCTGTACTACTCAAAGTAGCACTAAGGCACTCTCCATCAAAACACCAATCACATTCTTCCTGTAACTATAAAAAGAATCCTAAGATCCTTATGGAAGTATAAAATCCCAGAGTCCTCAAAGCCATCTAGAGCAAAAGGAGCAAAGCTAGAGGCATTTCAATACGGAAATTCAAGACATTACAGAACCAACCAACCAAACAAACAAACAAAAAACCCAGCATAATATTAAAGAAAATGTAGTCCATACACAAAATGAAGTTATATTAAGCCATTAAGAGGAATAAAATTATTTGGACATTTTCCATATAATGAATTTGTTACCTATTGTCATCAGAGATGACTAATGTTTTTCAGAATATTATTATGAATTCATGGATTAATACTTACTTTATGGTCTTAAGTGTATTACAACTTTTATTTTTACTGAAGTCACCTTGAGCATTACCCTAATAATCTTTTTATCTAGTATACCAAGTTGCTCCTGCACTAGATATGTTATCAGTCATTTATCAGGAAGACTTGTTTTGATTTGCTTTGAATAAGAGATGCTATTTGAGGTTCACATTATTGATAGATAGGCTTATTAGTACCGGTTTAAAAATTATTCTATGGACAAAACTAAAATATTTTGTTATACTGATATTTCCAATTCAATGTCAAGGCCACATACTCTATATAATCTTTTTTTTTATATTAATGAATATATCTTCTTTTCTAGGCAGTGGGATTTTGTAATGCATTCCACTATTGTCATGTATTTAAAAAATAAAAAAAGAACAAGGGTTGATAATATTATACTATTGCATAACTTTTTATTGCTGGAAATTTGCCACACAACAGACTCAGGTTAACAAAAACAATGCTATTGCAAGCAACTATGATTATTAGAAATAGCTTAAGAGATTTCCAATCTCTCCCTACTGTTTTGACTATATAGTCATTTGGTCTATAATAATTTCTTTTACTCTCTTTAATCTTAATTCTACAGGTAATTCAACATTTAATGCTCATTAAGGCTCATTATATTTATGCCTTTTTAACCTATTTTTTTGTTATTCAAATCTTCCAATAAATTTCAGAGAAGAATTCATAGAAAAAAAAATCCATTGAAGTTTTATATTTTCCTAAGTTGTCACATGCCCCTCCTATAGTATAGTTCAATTGTAAAATCATTACCTCACAGTTACCTTATTTACTATATTATTAAAATATATTACTTTGTCTTTTTCTGAGATAAAATATGGTTGCCAAAATATTTGATGACCAATATTTTCCTTTTTACGTTGCTGTATGTATTTTTTTCTTAAATCCTGGTAAATTTATTAGACTCTCCCTTTGATGTTATTATTCTGGGTATACATTCTCAAATGTTCATTCAATATGCAGTGTCAAATCTTTTTTTTTAGTAACATTAAATTTTTCAGTTCTTTCTATATTCATTTTCTCATAAGGCATAACTTATTGTGTTGACTTGCTATTTTGGTTCCTCTCATTTCATCTTAATGTCTAAAGTGAATTTTTCTTTTATTCCAAATTATTTCTTGAGTCATGTCATGCCACTCCTTAGTGCTTTACTAATTCTGGTGTATTTTTTCTCTCATTTATAATTTACTTAATGTCTTTCAGTTTGTTTCGAAATTTGCTTTGAAATACAATGGTTCTGATTTGCTTGTGAACATATATCTCACAGTCGGTTGTGGTTCATTCATCTTCAATATCTTTTTCTCTATAAAACATCACAGGGATGTGATGCTCATTCTTCTCTGTTGCTCACTTAGAGGGAGGAAGGGTTCAGATAGCTTTACTACTTCCTTTCTATTGTTTTGGTACTGTGTTCAAAATGTGCTTGCTGAGTTTTCCTTGCTTTGTTTCTCTTCTCCAACTTTCTTCCAGTAATATCTACTTTCTTTGGGAGGCCTTTTCTGGAGAGCTCCTGGGTGGATCTGTTTTGATAGTTCACAGAATGTCCACTGGTGTTGACCTCTCTGTACCTGTCACAGCTGCTTCATTCTCCTCCACTGGAATGAGTAACTCTCCACATAGGTGAAGCTGGTGTTCTCCACTTTTCCCATTGTGCATTCCTATAAATATCTTTGAACTATTTCGAATCTTCTTGAGGTCTGTCAGTTATCCCTTTGTTTTACTGTTTTCTCTTGCACCTCCACTGACAATAGTCTGTGCTTGTGACCATAGCTCCTGATGTTTTGATGTTCATAGGACTAGCTGATCACTAATATTCATGTGAATGCAATCCATTAGGTTTTTGTTGTTATTTTTAGCTTCATGATTTCCTGTTATTTGCTATCTGGTTACTTTGTATGTTTATATGTGAGCATTCATGAAGATACCAAAACTATATTATCACCACTGGCACTAACTCCCCAGAATTTCTAAAATATTAAGTGGATTATTTTTAAAATAAAAGTACTTTTAAAAGAAAAAAAAATCAGGTTTACAGTTCAGGGAGAAGCAGTACATTTCTAAAATTTCGCTTGTTTAACCCCAGTGGACCTAAAAATGTAGCCATGTTTTTGCAACTCAAGTTTACTTTCCTCTGAGGAAGTGGATAGGAAATCCCCAGGGTTTCTGTTTATCTTATTACTCCAGAAAGTAAACCCAGTTCATTGCCTAAATGGTTTGAAAAATTTCATATGATTATTCAACATAAAATTTCTAAATACTAACGAATAAAGGATAACAGAAGTGTGCAAATATCTTCCCAGTCTTCCTATTTTAGATATATATGAGGATCCCCAAGGGTCAAGAATTGGGCTCTGGGGATTCAATCTATATAGTACTAAAATGTTCCTGGAAAATATGTTCCTTGTCATTGTCTGGTCAAAAATGTCTGCAGTGAATGTCTTTCATTTTCACTAATGAATTGATTCTACTCTAATTAGGTATCTCTTGTATCCAAAGGTCCTTAATTACTGAGTATTTTCCTAAAATTCTTATGAAAATTTGCACATGCTGATTCAGACTATCTTTTTTTTTATCAAGCAGATTATTCAATTCCCTACTGACAAATCTGCATTCATATTTGCCTGGAAGAAATAAGATATTGGACAGAATTTTTACCCTGACATATCAAGGCATGGTGTGTCCAACAAAACATGTCAGATGTAAGCTCAGGCAATAACGGTTATTGCACATTTTTTATCTGATGATCTTGACATCTAAACTTCCACAGGTCTATTGTGAATTGACACACTGCAATGTATGGATTTTGCTTTAAGTCCTGCTAAATAACTAGTGCAGCTGCAAAAGACCCATGATTATCACATCATAAGCACTCAAATATAATAAGGAACATCATTAAAATTTCTTGGCATATCAAAGTTCTCAATATATTTTGATTCTTAATTCACTTATGTTTCAAGTATAAAGTTATTATTATTTCAATATAAAACTTTACAGTGTATTCTAATTGGCTTCAATTTTATTGCAGTTTCTAGTTCAAAACAAAGTACAGTGGAAAGTATGGAGAATTCACATGTATCTCATGTCCCCACCCACTCAACACAAACTCCCCCAATATCAACATCCCACACCAGAGTAGATCATTTGTTTCAGACAGTGAACCTGCAACAATTCATCATTATCCAAACCCATAGCATTGGTATTTACTTTGAGTGTTCTGCATTTGACCGAGTTGACAAATATGTAATAACATGTATCTACCATCACAGATACTGTCATACAGAATCATTCATTATCCTAAAAGTTTTTTGTGCCCTGCATATTCATCCACCCTTCCTCTAAAATCCCTCATAAACACCAATATTTTTACTATCTTAATAATGTGGCCTTTTCAAAGTGTCATATTGTTGGAATTCTATGTTCTTTAGCCCTTACAGCCTGTTCATTTATTTAGCAATATGCTTTTAAGGTTCTTCCATACCTTTTTATAGATTGGTGATTCATTTAGATACCTTTCAACAGATGAATGGATAAAGAAACTGTGGTACATATACATGTGAAACATTATTCAACATTAAAAGAGAATAAAATTATGGCATTTTCAGGTAAATAGATGGAGTTGGAGAATATCATGCTAAATTCAGTAAGCCAATCCCCCAAAACCAAAGGCTGACTGTTCTCTCTGATAAGTGGATGCTGATCCATAATGGGGGGGGCAGAGAATGGAGGAATTTTGGGCAAAGAAGAGGGAGGGAAGGGAAGCGGGCATGAGGGCAGGAACTATGGTGGAATGAAATGAACATCATTACCTTAGGAACATGTATGACTGCACATTTAGTGTGACTCTACATAATGTACAACCAGATAAATGAAATGAAAAGTTGTGCTCTATTTGTATATGATGATTGAAATGCATTCTGCTATCATGTATAACTAATTAGAAAGAATGAAGAGAAAGAAAGAAAGAAAGAAAGAAAGAAAGAAAGAAGAAAGGAAGGAAGGAAGGAAGGAAGGAAGGAAGGAAGGAAGGAAGGAAGGAAGGAAGGAAGGAAGGAAGGGGAAAAAAGAAAGAAAAAAAGAAAAGAAAAGAAAGAAAGAAAAAGAAAGAAAGAAAGAAAGAAAATATTCCATTGTCTGAATGTACCACCATTTATTTTTCCATTGATCTACAAGAACATCAGGGTTGCTTCTAATTTGGGTTGCTTACAAATGAAATTTCTGTAAAAACTCATTTGTAAGATTTTTGTATGTATAAGTTTTCAACACCTTTGGATAGCAAACAGTGCAATCTCTAAGCTGTTTTTTTTTTCCTGTTCTCACCACATTCGTTTACTATACTATTTTCAATTAGTGTAGGTAGATTTTTGAAGTCATAGAGTGTGAATCATCCAGCTTTGTTCTTTGTCATTATTGTGCTGCTTAGTCTGAATCTTTTGCCTCTCCACATAAACTAGAATCAATTGGTCTGGATCCACAAAATAACAGATGGAATTTTCATTTGGATTGCATTGAATCTGTTGGGTAAGTCAAGAAGAACTGACACCTTGATAGTATTGGCTCCTTTATCAACAAAAATAGACTATTTGGTTATTAATTTTTACTTCATTTATCAGAGTGTTTTACTTTTACTTATAGCAATATTGTTTACATGTTGTTAAAAGTACAGTTAATTATTTAATACAGGGGATGCAAATGTAAGTGGTATTGTGTTTTGATTTCAAATTCCACTTAATTGCTGAAATATAGGAAAGCAATGAACTTTTATGTATTGACATTGTTTTCTGAAATTTGGCTATAATTGTATACCAGTTGAAGAAGGGTTTTTTTGTTGTTTGTTTGTTTTTGTTTTTCTGTATGTGTTGGTTCTTTTGGATTTTCTACATAGCTAAGTATATAATTTGCAAACAAAGATAATTTTATTTCATTCTTCCCAATCTAAATACATTTTAATTCCTCTTGTTTATATTTCTGTAGTCATTTACTTTCAAGATGACATTGAAAAGAAGTAATGAAAATGGACATATTTGCCTTTGCATGACCCTATTTAGAAAGCTTAGAGTTTCTCAGCATTGAGTATGATGTTAGCATTAAGGGTTTTCTTTTTTTTGTAGATATGCTTTATCAATTTGAAGACTTTCTCCACTGTTTCTAATTTACTGAGAGTTTTTAATCATGAAATAGTTTTGGATTTTGTCAAGTACTTTTTATGCATCCATTCATATGATTCTGTGATTTTTTTCTTTTCTAAACTGTTAATGCAATGGATTATATTAACTTATTTTCAAATGTTTATTCTGTCCTACATATCTTGGGTAAATTCTGCTTTTTAATCTACGTTAATAAGAGATTTTCTATATTAATAATTTTTATATTAATATTTTTATATAATAAGAGCTTTATAGTTTCATTAAGTATTTTTGGAGGGTTTTCTTTCATTTTTATAATCTTTCTCTTATTTTGGTATTGAGGTCATGCTGTAATCATAGATTGAGTTAGGAATGAGGTCCTCTGCTTCTATCTTTTGAAAAAGAATGCAAGAAATTTGTATAATTTCATTTCTTAATATTTGGTACAATTCACCTATGAGCCCATCTAGATCTGGTACTTTCTGTTTTGAAGACCTACAATTATTGGTTTATTAATTTATTTTTTGATATAATCTGTTTAAATAATCCATTCCTTCTTGCTTTTGTTTTGGTGTATCATATAAATTACCAAATTTGGAGACATAGAGTTTTGATATCATTTAATTATCATTTTAATAATTACAAAATCTATAGTAGTATCCCATCATTAATTTCTTATACTAATAACTTATATCTTTTGTCTTTTTCTGATAACTACCTTGGCAATATTGTACATTTAAACATAAAACAACACCCTTGTTAGTCATATTCCATTACCTGTTTTTATTCATAAAAAAGAGAATTGCAAAAGTTTTTTTTATTATTTTTTAGAGAATTTTGCTTAGTTTATTTTTTGTCTGCAATACTGAAACACATGCTCTAATTTTAATTTATGTTAAATCAAGTTATCATTTTATTACCATAATACTTATTTCCTTTCATGAAATAGGAATTTTGTTGTTTTTTTCCTGAAAAATATAAAAGTAAATATTTTTGAATTATGGATACTTGGTCAATGACTCATTCATTTAATACATCATAAATATTAATTGAACACTTTGACGAGTAAACTATGCTAGCTTCTGGAATCAGTAATCAATATACAATAACCAATTCCAAGTGACCTACATAATGGTGGGTAGATAGAGAATTGAACAATCAACCTTAGTACAGGTAAACTTAGTATTATGAAAGGACTAACTATTGTTTCATTTTGCTGATAAAAGGCAGATAAACTCATCAATAAAGAAAAAATAACTATCCCATTTTTTCTACTAAATAAAGAATTGCTATTTAGTTAATTGAGTTTGACTTTACTAATTTCCTAACTTAGATGTATTCTGTCTTAGAAGGCAGCCTGATTAAATTACATACTTAGGCCTTGACTTCTCCTGTCTCATCTCATATATCATCTCCCTGATTTTCGTTCTTGAAATAAACTCTCTCATTTGTTCTTTCTTTTCTATATTCTAGGAACTCTATTTTTATATATTATTGTCCACTAGGTTTTGATAAAAATATCTGTCTTCTGAAAGAATTCTTCCTTAAGAACTTCAAAGCACTCCTTGATCTTCTCCCTAAGTTTTTCTCTATCCAGGGATATAGGGATAGAGAAAAACTTAAAATTTCCTTTAACTTTTTCCCGTTTATTGTCATCCTTTTTTGATACCATGAAAGCTCCATGAAGGCTGATGTCAACTTTATTTTCACCACTGTTATTGGTAACAGAAGCATCTCAGTTTATAGCCAAAGTTCACTGTCAATTTGTTGCATGACTATACTATGGTGAGGAAAAAAAAATAAAACATATCACATAAGGAAAAAAATTCATAGTATTCCTTCCTGTTCAGGTGAATGTAATTTATGATTAAAAGGATTGCATCTCTCTTTTCTCTGAATGCCTATTGTTTCTCCATCCCCGGGGATTTTTTATTTTTTTTTAAATTCTAAGTAGTCTCTCTAAGCCCTGCTCTCACAGTCATCTCCTCAATTTCTAAAGTGTTTATTTCTAGTATAAAAATATTTATATTCATAGAATTTTTATCTTCGACCTTGTGCACAAAAGGTGATATTAATTACATAAAGCATATAAAAAATATGTCAATGAGATTACTACCAATCTGTTGTAAAGTATGTGATAATAAAAGCAGTAAAAACTGACTTTTGTGTATGTGTGACATAGGTAGGAAAATAAACTGTGTTGATACTTACTGTTTTTAGGGTCAGAAAGATATTTTTAGGTGACCACATAGTCTTTATTACTTACCTTAAAGGTCACAAGGTTATACTAAGAAGTATATAGAGTTTGCCAACAGCTATTGTTCCCAGTCCAACCTCATTCCCATAAAACTTCAACTCTCTGAATGGTTATTTTAAATGAATTTATATCAACATAGAGATTTCTGATACACAGATATTTAGAAAAAAGCTGTTCCAGATGTTCTGTGTGTGTGTGTGTGTGTGTGTATACACACATTTAAGGTATACCCCCCACACATACCTGTACACATACTCTGTGCATGTGTGTGTGTGTATGTGTGTGTGAGAGAGAGAGAGAGAGAGAGAGAGAGAGAGAGAGAAAGAGAGGAGAGGAGAGGAGAGAGAGAGAGAGAGAGAGAGAGAGAGAGAGAGAGAGAGAGAGCGCTAAACATTGAAATCCAGTGTGGTTAAGAGAGAGAGAGAGAGATACATAAACATTGAAATCCAATGTGGTTAAGAGACCTGTTCCTCTCCTATAACATTATTCAGAGTGATAGTCTTAAACCAGTTTTATTAATCACTTCCTTTAATCTCTAGTGTTTTTCATTTGATTTAAAATAAAATCTAAGCCCCCAAACCTAAGATGCTCCATGGTCTGAACTGAACTAAAAGGAGCAAGACACACAAATTGTTGTTTTCCTTGGGCCCCTAAATTATTTTTAAGAGCTATTGTTAAGAATCTTTAAAAAACTTAAAAATGTAAAACAAACTAAGACTGAATTTGAAAACTATTTCCAACTTTGGCCAAGGATATCTTGAAAATACTGGCTTAATGGAATGAACACTGGGGTGTATGAAGCAATATGTGCCAGTTTCAGTCCCAGAGAAGTCACTAATTTATTATTAGTGTGATATTAGTCAAGTTACTTTATTTTCTGGGCCCAATTTTTTATCTGAAAATGAAGGTTTATTTATGGAGTATTTTCTATCTTTCCTTTCTGTATGATGCAATAGCTAAAATTTCATGATTGTGGAGAACAATCTTTAGAACTAAGGTATTCACAGTAGAGAGTCTATGAGTTATGACACTTTGGCAGCTGGAAATAATTTAATAAAAACATCACATATAAGAACTGTTCCTATGCTGCAAACAATATTAAGAGAAAAATAACAATGTAAATATAAACGCAACAATAGCTTTTTTTCTGTAAGTACAATGAGTGGGCTTACACATTTTTATCTTCCATTGTATTTCTGATATTATTGATATATAAAATTAAATATTTATTATCTTTATACATATGGGATAAAAATTTTCTCAAGTTTGGATAACAGAGAATATGAGTTAGTATGCCAATGATCCTTATATCTTTCATATAATTCAAAGATGTAAATTCAAAGATGAAATTCAAAGATGTAAAACAAAATACCTGGAAATTTCGTAGATAACAGGAAACAAAGTACACAATTATACTTCGAATTTTGGGTTGAAAGGATGAAATGGGTTCTAAGATGATGTAAACTGATTCTCTACTAATTCTTCCTACATTCCTCTTCTGAAAATAAGTGATTCTTATTTAGGATGTTGAGTTTTGGAGTGCAATATCATTTTCACATCACCTATTGAAAATTACTACTAAGATGCCCCCTACTAGAGCATAATAATCAGTAGAACATTTTTTATCAGTATTATTGAGTTACAGAAGAAAAGAAAAAATATATATATAGGCATTTGTGTATATACATACATATAGATAGAGGAGTTGAAAGTCACTTTCTGATGCTGAGATATTATTCTCATGCTAAACCAATGTTTCTCTACGTGATAAAGCAGCTAAACAAATTGAAGAAAATATTTACATGTGTTAAAAATATTTTACTCATGAAGTATAAAAATATATAGTAAGCTACAGTAGGAAATGGATCATAATGGAAAAGAGAAATGCAGTCATACCTTCTAAGCAAGGTTATTGGCTATTATTAAGATTATAAGACAGAAAAATAAACACTGGCATGCAGCAGAAGGCTATACCCCTCTATATGTTAATTATGAATCAGCTACTTAAATAGTTATGTGATTCTTCCTCTCCTCCCCCCACCAAAAAAAAATTGTTTGCAGTGTGGCTTTGAACACACTGCTTGTAGATACTTGTTTATTAACTTTTTCTCTCTGTTAATGTCTTCCAAGGTCAGCATTACTTTACTTCCTTTTGATCAATGGCCATAATTGTGAACCTATGCACATAGACAGCACTCAATAAATAGTTGATGATGGTGATTTTCATCACTTTTCTTATAACCTAGATTTATTTTCTTTCACTTTCTATGGGAAGATAAAAATGAGTTCAATATCTCAAGCTACTTAGAGCTCACATTAAATCCCAACTATTCTTTCTTCTTTCAGTATTTTTAACAACATGCCTCATTTGTAAAATAGATTTCTTTTTTATGCTATTTTACTAACTTTGGTTAGGTTTTCAATTTTTCTGTCTCCTTTATTATTTGGATTTAAAATAATCTTTTCTGTATTTTTGTTTTACCACCATCATTAAATTTTATTTACATAGTAAGAGTATAGTGATCAGATTAATGCTTCAATGACTCTATGTGGAGATGAAGATCATGGAGAAGGCTAATGGTGGTGGTGGTAGTGATAGTGGTGGTGGTGATGGTGGTGGTGGTGGTGGTGTGTGTGTGTATGTGTGTTCGTGCATATGTATTTGTGTATGTTCCATATTCTGCAGTATAAATAGTTTTCTATATAAATTGACAAATTAAGTTATAATCAAATGCAAGGTCATGGCCTTCAGAAAATCAAAGAAAGAAAAGTGGTTAATCTCATACAGGTTACAAAGTCTTGTCAGATAGTAATTCTAGCTTATGTTTCTCAGCAATAGCGAAAAGGAAGAAAGTACAGGGTCCTTTATTAATTGTTATAAAATAAATATGCAAGTTAAGAACTACTGAGTAGAAACAAGAATAATTTCATGTGAAAGGATGCAGAATATAAATATTTTTTAAAATCAGTTATGAGTGTTATGTTATGCTGATTGTATAAAGTCATGCTTTAGGAAGACTCTGTAGAAGGAAACATATTTCCAGTCATTCAAATTTTTTAGAAAATTCCGCCACTGTTGAATGGACTGCTGTCTCTTAAATTCTCATATGTAAATTCTTTTCTGAGTGCCTCAAAAGCTGTATAATTTACTGCCTTTAATGCATTCATAAAGATAAGTAGTACACTTGGGATGAACTGTGACCTTTTGGTAAAAGGATGACATCTCTTTGTAATATGTTCTTATACCCATCTGACTTAAAACACATCATTATAAAAGGGATTTGGCAGTTGTGGAAATGTTGTTAACATATCCATAAAAAATAATGTGTGAATTATTATTCCACTTACCCCCTAGAAAGGTCATTCAATTCACATTTGGTGTTGGGATGTTATTTAATATTGCATAACTTTAATTGGCAAGCCCCAGATACATGTGCATGTGTTGCATGTCTTTTGTGATACTGTTTTTTTTCCTATTGAATTTCATAGAAAGTTTAGCTTATCCATTTATTTGTATGAATATTTCCCTTGGGCTGATGTGTTTTTCATAGGTTTTTAATATTATCATTGTATTTGATGCTCTTATTTTTATTCAGTAGAAGTTCCTTCAAGATACTTCCTATGTGTTTTTTAACAGGCTTTCATGATCCTTTAAAATAAGATTTTATTGATAATTGTAGATCTAATTACATTTGTAAGAAATAATATATAAAAAAAGGTTTCATTTACTGTTTACTCATTTTTTTCCATCCTATCTTCCTGTAAAACTGTAATTCATTGTCAAAATGAAGATATTAACATTGATAAATGTACCATTTTTGTACAGATCTCTCCAGTTTTATTTACACTTACTTGTGTTTGTACTTAGGTATGATAGTATCACATTATACATTATTGCATGCAATGCCACAGTAAAGTCATTGAAAAATTCCATCACCAGAAAAGTCCTGGGGTTTTCCTTTTATAAATATTTTTGCCTCTTTAGATGCTATTGTGGCCACCACTAATCTATTATTCATTTCTAATCTTTTGCCATCAAAACTTATATAAACAGAATCCTATAGTATATAAAAGTGTAGTATTATTTCTTTTTTTTCTCAGAGCAATTTACTGGGAATCCATTTGAATTATTGCATCTATCAGTAGTTTATTCCTTTTTATTGCTCAGTAGTGGTATATAGCATGCCTGTATTACAAATTGTTAAACAACTCACCTGCTGGAAAACATCTGTACTCCTTCTAACTGCTCTGAACATTTGTATACAGGTTTTTATGTGAACATAATGTCCCTCTGGGATAAATACCCAAGACTTCGAATACATGAATGGTAATTGCATGTCTACTTTTCAAAGAAGGCCCAAAACTCTTTTCCAGAATGGCTGTGCCATTTTACCTTCCATCTGGCAATATATGAACATTTCATTTTCTCTGTGTTTGACAAAACCATGCTTTGGTGCCATTGTTATTTATTACTTTAGCCATTTTTATAGCTGTGTACAATGTCTCAATTTGGTTTTAATTTTTATTTCTCTCATAGTTTATGAGGTTTAACACATTTTTATGTGTTTATTTGCCCTCTGTATACCACTTTGTTGAAAATATGCTTTTTCTCATTCTGGATCTCAAACATTTTATCATATTTTTTTAAACTTTTTTTAAACATCTTTTCTTAATTCTGTGTTATATAATATCTGTACCATTTTACATTTCCACTAGCAACATATGAGTGATTGACCAGTTTCGTGTAGTGCCATAAGTGAGAAGTTTAGGACACTTTTCTCTCCTTATTTTTCTTTTCTTTAAGAAAGCTCAGTGACTTTATTATCAATTGTTAAAAGGCTATTCTTCCTCCACTTAATTACTTATGTAAATTTGAAAAAGAAAATGAGCTGAGGATATTTCTGTGGATGCATTTCTAAGCCTCTATTTTGTTGGACTTATATGTATGTCTACCTCTCCACCACCCCCATATTATGCCCCTTTAATTACTGTAGTTACATAGTAACTACTTTATTCTTCTTATACACATTGTTTTAGCTTCCTAGAGCCTGCACTAGTCCATATAAATTGTAGAATGCATGAGAATTTGTTTATAAAAAATCTTGCAAAGATTTTTATAAAAATGCATTCAGTGTGTAAGTCAGTTTGGGAAGAATTTACATTTTTATGATGCTGATTCTTCCAAACCACAAAAACATATCTCTCTATTTTTAGGTATTTTATTACTTCCATAGTAATTTTTAAATCTCAGCATACAGATCCTGCAAATGTTTTGACAAATTAATATCTAAAAACTTCATTTCCTTAGAGAAATTGCAAATGATATTGCTTTTTCAGTTTCATGTTCATTGTATATATATATAGGAATATGAGTTATTTTGCTTATTGATTTTTATTCCTCAAACTTTCTGAACTCATTAATAGTTCAAGAAATGTTTTTGAGATTCCAGGAAATTTCTTAGATAGGCAATCATACCATACTGCAATGAGGGCTATTTAATTTCTTCCTTTCTAACCTCAGGTCCTGTGTTTATTTTATCCCGCCTATTGCAATAACTAGAGCTTTCAGTACTTGACTAAGAATGATGAAAGAAGACATCCTTTACCTTTTTTTCCAATCTAAGAGGGAAAGCATTCTATATCTCACCATTCAATGAAGCATTAACTATATGCTTTTCATATATTTATCAAAGTTGAATTAGTCCCCCTTTCCAAGTTTGCTTAAAGATTTTATTATTAATTAATTATGAATTAATGTTGGGGTTTGCTAAATACATTTTTTCTGCATAATTTCACATGATTATACCATTTTATTTACCCTATTGGTATGATGGATGGAATTAGACTGATTTTCTACTGTAATAGGCTTGCATACTGGGAAAAACATCTCATTATTTTTGCATAAATGTTTTTATATGTTATAGAGTAATATTTGTTTTAAGAATATTTTATTGAGAATTATAGCTCAGTTGAGATATTAGTGTATAGTTTCCTTATATTATTTATACTTATCATGTTTTCCAGGGTAATTTTGAACTCCTTTGTTTTCTGAAGGGTTAGTAAAACATGGGTATTAATTATTCCTTACAATTAAGTAGTATTGTTTAATGAAAATATTTGAAACTGCATAATCCTATAAGAGGCACCTTCAATTTATAATTTCTAATTCCTAATGATTATAGGACTTGTCATATAGTCTATTTCATCTTGATTGAATTTTGATAGGTTCTAGTTTTCAAATATTTAGTCTACTTTTTATAGTTTTCTTATAGTTATTGAATTAAGTTGTTTAATGTTTATTGTCTTTTTTAAAGCTTCATTATCTGTAACAACATAAATATTTTTAGTTGGTGACTACATATTCTATATTTTTATTTATGTTGTTATTGATACAATTTATTACTTCTGATTTTTTAAAAATTCACCTTTTCTTCAACCAATATTCTACTGCTTTGATTTCTTAATCTTATTGATTTCAGCACTAATATTATTTTCTTCCCTCAGCTTACCTTCAGCTTATTTTTCAATTTTTAGTTTCCCAAGGAAAGAATACATTTATTTATTTTAGATTATTTTCCTCATTTCTACTTTAAATATTTAATAATATGAATCTCCTCTTAGCACCTGGTTTTATTTTATATATTTTCATATTTTATTTTGTTCTTCTTTTGGTTCTCCAAGTATTTAATTTTTAAAGACTTTCTCTTTTTGATTACTCAGTGCAGACTTTTGAGCTTTTTGTCTTTAGAGATTTTTCTGTTATTGTTTTGTTATTGGTTTATAGTCTGATTGCATTATGGTTAGAGAATGCATGTTGTAAGATTTCAACCCTATAATTACAAGTTGTTTTTTTTACAGATCATAATATGGTCTATCTTGATTAATATTCTCTGAGTGTTATTGCTTCCTGGAGCATTCTATATATTCCACTTGGATACTATCAGCCTATTACATAAACTTTTTTAATACCCTTGCTGCTTTTTCATTTAGTAGTGCTATAAATTGCTGAAAAATAGGTTTTGAAGTTTCCATGTATAATACATGGTTATCTATTGTTTTCTTTCTTCTGTGACAATTTTTACTGCATATATTTTGAGGTTTTTAACATATATATTTATTTAAGATTACTATATTGTATATTCCTGGTTGATTGATCCTTTTATCATTATATAGGGTTTATAGGATTTTTCATATACCAAAATATTATTTGCCCTGAAATTTTCCTTATCATTGTTCAAATAGCCACTCCACCAAAAGACCCACATTACAGCAAATGCTTAAGGGAAATCAACTTAGAAGCAAATTAATATGCAGGAAATTACAAAATTTAGCACTACAGCAGATACTAAAAAGAGAAAAAAATAAACAGTCAAAATCTTTTATATAAAAACACAAAAACACAAAGGTGAACAAAAGAATGGGACAAAGGACACACAAACCAACAGAAAAAATATTGATCAGAGAATGTCTTTTCTTATCAATATAAACTATGATTATAAGCATATTAAATTCTCCATCCAAATGACATAGACTCCCTGAATGGATTAAAAGACAAAACTCAAATATATTCCGCATAAAAGAAACACTCCTACCAATAAAGACACTAATGTATTTAAGATAAGTGATAAAAAAGAGGTATTATGCAAAGAGAAACTAAAACTTGCAGAAGTACCTATACTCCTATATCAAGAAATAGATTTTAAATTAAAAAAAAATGTAAAAATAGATAAGATTAATTTATAAAAAGAAAGGACTCAATTTAACAAGATGAAGTAACAACCATAAACAAATATACACCCAATTCTGGAACACCCAAATATATAAAAAGTTGAAGTCACACCATGCTGAGAGCCACAGCCCAGTCGGAATGGCCCCTGGCATTTTGCCAATAGTATTGGTTGAGAGGCAAGCCATTAAGATTATGCTGGATTGATTTGGTTGTATATTAGACCTTTACTGTCCGCCTCTGCCTGCTACTTTGGAGTTCTCCCACTACTTTGCAGTTCTTGTGGGGATTCCCGGAGAGTTCCCATTGGTTGGGGAAGTGCGGGAGGAGGGATTTCCAGAAGAGGGATTTCCAGTTGTTGGTTCCTGGAGGAGCCACGTGGCATTGGGGGGAGTTCCCAGGAGCATGTGTGGAGTGTGCTGGTGGAGTTCAGAAATAGTTTGTTCCTACTTCAGTGGCTCGTGATTTGTGTCCAACCAGACTGTGGTAACACCATGTATTATCACAACGGAATAATACTAGAAATCATAAGAAATATTTTGGAAGTTGTACAAATATGAGGAAATGAAGCAATGTCTTCTAAGAACAGTGTTTCAATGAAGAAATGAAACATAAATTTAAAAATTCCTTGAAACAATAAACTTGAAAATGCAACATACCAAACCTGTAGTATACACCAAAACTTTTGCCAAGAGAAAAGTTTATAGTAATGAGAATCCTACATGAGAAACAGAATTGACCTAGGATTCAAACAGAGGGAATACTGTTTTTCTGAAAGTTATTAAAGTATCCTCAACATCAGTGCCTGCTCAGGACCCTGGGCCACCATTCCTGTGTGGACCCCCATCTACCGAGTTGCCTCCTAGGTCAAAGAGCAACAAAGAATGCAGCCTCCCTCCGAATTTTTCTGTTTCTCATGTAGGATTCTCATTACTATAAACTTTTCTCTTGGCAAGAGTTTTGGTGTATACTACAGGTTTGGTATGTTGCATTTTCAAGTTTATTGTTTCAAGGAATTTTTAAATTTATGTTTGATTTCTTCATTGAAACACTGTTCTTAGAAGACATTGCTTCATTTCCTATGGCAGCTGAGACAATATAACAGCTGCCATAGTCAGCTGCATCTTGGGGCACCAGACAGAGTCTGTAGACAGCTACCAACCATAACACTGTATGCCACAGAGCTGCATCTCTGAACATGCTGCCCAAAGGCACCACCCAGCCCAACCCAACCTGACACTGCATCTCTTAAAGTAGCCATATCCATCTTGGGACACCTTTGTCACCATTTTTAGTTGGGAGCAACTCCTAGATTGGAACACCAGCTGGGACCTAGAAGCAATATCAAGATATTTATAGTCCCCAACTCCTCTCTCTTCCCCGCAGCCACTAACTGGGCACAGTTCTTGAGGCTATGCGGTTAGTTGTAAAGCCTGGCCCTGAACTGCCCAATACAAAACAGCTCTTCAGGACAGGTACTCAGGTGCCAAAGCAAAGTTCATAAGGCCTCTGGAGAGAGAGGTTCCTGACTGGGAAATAGAAAGGGAGGCAGTGAGTGAGAGTTTAGAGACTAAATTAGAGATCAGGAATTGTGAGGTCTATTGATGATATAAGGAGATAAGACCAGGCACCCACAAAATATGTGGGGTCCCCAAAGGAGATACTTGAGGTGCAGTCTATCAGTAGAGACCAGGGACCAGCAAGGGCTATACCCCTTCGAGGAGTTTTGCTCCCACGACCAACCCTCCCACCCTAATAACTTTTACCACTCTGAGGGTAGAGATTTCAGCAAACAGACAACACTACATATTGGATGAGAAGGGAAGCAGGAAAGATACTGAACTCCAACAAAAACAATGCTTATATATTCCTTTGAGATTTCTTTTTCTTTTCTTTTCTCTCTCATTTTTCTTTCTTTCCATTGAGATTTTTTTCTTTTCTTTTTTCTTTCTCTTTTCTCTCTCTTTTCCTACTGCCACATCCCCAACATGTCTAAAAACAAGTACTTTTTATGAATTAGGCTACTGAGGACTGGGATGTCTAAATACTATATTAGAATTGTGTTATATATTCTTTTATCTCTTATTTTTACATTTTAAAAATTTTTCTTAATTTTTATGTTTGCTTTTTTCACTCTATTGTCTTCCCACTTACTCGTCTCCCCAAAATCACTCTTTCTCTTCTCTCCTGATACTAGACAACTTCTTTAGATTCATCTTTCATGCTTCTTAAGGTCTAATAACTGTATGTCCTCACTTCCTACCTTCTTAACATCCCATCCTATATCCCATCCCCAGTTTTCTCTTTCTCCACCATCAGAAACTGTATATTGTATATAATAATTGAGTTCACCATTAATGTATATTTTGACAAAATCATAATGTCATAATAAGAGCTATTTAGTTTAAGGCTATATGCTCTTTGTATTGGGATCTGTTAATTTTGATCTCCCCCTTAAAGGAGAAGTATGGGAAACCTAAAGGGACACTATAAAGCTGCAGGGAAAAACTATAACACCTCAGATCTGCAGTGCTAGAAGGGAAGACACATGAACAACATGAAAAAGACAAGGGAAGAAAGTGCCCCAAACAAACCAAGATACTACATTATTAGAATCCATGGCCAGCAGAAGAAAAGTCAGAGAAGGAGTTTAGGAAATACATGATTAAAATGTTCTGTGAATAAAAGTATGTTATAAGAGAACAAATACAGGTGGCAAAAGATCATTTCGATAAAGAAATACATAAGCAAATAAAGGAAGCAAAAGATTACTTCAATAAGGAAATAGAGATCACTGAAAAAATAGAAATCCTTAAAATTAGAGAAAGAATAAACCAAATTAAATGCTCAATAGAAAGCATCACCAACAGATTAGATCACTTGGAAGAAAGAACTTCAGACAATGAAAACAAAATATATAATCTTGAAAATAAAGTTGACCACACAGTGAAGATAATAAAAAAATAAATAAACAGAACACTCAAGAAATATAGAATAACATTAAAAAATCAAATTTAAGAGTTATTGGGATAGAGGAAGGTATAGAAACAAAAATCAAAGAAATGAACAACCTGTTCAATGAAATAATATCAGAAAATTTTCCAAACAAGAAGAATGAATTGAGAAATCAAATACAAGAGGATTACAGGACACCAAATGTACAAAATCACAAGACATCTATACCAACATACATTACAATGAAAATGCCTAGCATACAGAATTAGGAGAGAATTTTAAAAACCAGAAGAGAAAGGAATCAGATTATATATAGAGGAAAATCAATTAGGATCACTGCAGATTACTCAAACCAAACCCTCAAAGCTAGAAGAGCCTGAAATAATATATATTGAAGCAAATAAATGAATAAACTCTATAATTAAAATTATGAGGCAATGATAAAATAAATTGAGGAAGACACACACAAAAAAATATTGCAAATGCACCCCAAGTTTTTGAATTGGAACAAATATTATCAAAACATCCATATTGCCCTGAAAGTGATCTGCTGACTCTATGTTATTCATATGAGAATACCAGTGAAGTTCTTCACAGAAATAGGTTAAAGAAGACTCCTAAAATATGTATGGAACCAAAAAATACTCCAGATTACCAAAGTAGTCCTAAGCAAAAAGAATAAAGCTGCTGGCATTGCAAAAACTGACTTCAAAATGAAGTAATAGTAACCAAAGGAGCATAGTAGTGGCCTTTGAGCAGACATAGACACAAAAAACAGAATAGAGAACCCAGAAATAAATCAGCATATTTATAGTTAACACATTTTTGACAAATGTAGGAAGAATATTATTGAAGAAAAAATTTTCTTGAAGAAATATTCTTTAGAAACCTGGGTTATCCTATGCAAAAGAAACTTGACGCTTTTATTTCACCATAGGAAAAATAAGCTGGAAATGAACCAAACACCTAAATGTAAGACTGTATATTTCATTCTATTAATCTTTGCAATTAATAGAATGAAATATAGGATAAACACTACAGGACTCAAAACTGGGCAAAAACCTTTTTGATATACCGCAAAACACAGGCATAACCCCCCCCCCCCAATATTTGCAATCAAACTAAAAAGTATGGTACAGCAAAAGAAAGAATCAACAGAGCGAAGAGACAAACTATACAATGGGAGAAAATATTAGCAAGATATTCATCCAACAAAGGATTAATTTCCCAGGACATATAAGGAACTTAAACAACCCATAGTTGAAACTCATAGAACTCAATTTTTAAAAACGGACAAAGGACATGAATAGGACTTTTTTTTTTCCAATGGAAAAACAAATGACAATCATGCAATGGTGCAAGATAGAGGTTTAGTTTATTTCTTCTGTGGATATTCCGATTCTCCAGAAGCATTTTTTTGATGATAATTTCCTTTCTCCAATGTATGGTTCTTGCTGTTTTTGTTGAAAATCAGTTGGCTGTAAATATGTGTATTTATTTCTGAGTTATCTGTGCTGTTGCATTGGGAAGTGTATGAAAAAAAAATACTATCAGTAATCATCATTTGATGTAAACCATTTATTATCAATAAATTATCATCTGTCCTCAGTTAAAATGCTTATTCAAAATAAAATTAACAAATCCTGGTGAGGATATAAGGAAATGAGACCTCCTATACATTGTTGGTAGGAATGTAAATTAGTATAATCATTATAGAAAACAATATGGTGGTTCCTCAAAAAAAAAAAAACTAGTAAAATAACTACATGAGCCATGACTGCATATATATCCAAGGGATTGAAATCAATATGCCAAAGAGATATTTGCATTCTCATGTTTATTGCAAAATTTTTCACAATAGCCCAGATACAGAAGCAATCTGTATGTCTATCAGTGAATAAGTGGAATGTGGTTTATATACAGTAGTCAGCTTTATGCCATTGTAATCAAATACCTGTGATAGTCAACTTACAAAAAGAAAAGGATTAATTTTGCTTACCATTCTATGATCAGGTATACTCATTGCTTTTAGACCTTTGATGGGAGAGCAGAGCAAATGTGGGTAGACTGTGACAGAGTAAGAACTGCTAACCTCATGGTCAGGAGCAAAAGAAAGAAAGAGAAAGTCAAGATTCTACTATTCACTTCAAAGACACTCTCAATGATCTAAGAACATCACATTAAGGCCCACTTCTTTAGATTTATACCACCCCTCAGCAAAAGTGCCAAGCTAGGGACCAAGCCTCTAACACAAAATTCAAACCACAGCGTTATGCAATAAAATATTATTCATCTGTAAGAAGAATTAAAATTCTGTTCACTTTCAGCAGGGGATGGAACTGTAGAAAACTATGTTAAGTGAAATAAATGAGGCACCAATAAACAAACATTGCATGTTCTGATTTATAAGCGGAGACTAAAAAGAATTAGAGAATAGAGTAGTGATTACCAGAGTCTGGGGAGAGTCTGTGGGGAAGGGTGGAAAGAGAAAGGATTATTAATGAGTACAGGATAAAACTGGATAAGAGAAAAATTCTAGTAGTTCTTTAGGACAGTAGTGTAACTATTGTGGATAAACAATCAATTGAATATTTCAAAATAACAGTAGAGAAGATTTTGAATGTGCTCAACACTCACTTAAAAAGATGTGCATCTGATACAAAAGATTTGCCAATGACCCTGATCTAATCATTATATAACAATGCACACATGTATGAAATGTCATACTGTATCAGAAATACATGACAAATATGTCAATAAACATTTAAAAGATTTTTTCAAAAAGTTCGCTTTTATCCTTCAATATCAAATGGAGGTTTTTTGCCTTTTATTTTCAGTCTACTTATTGTGTGTTGATTTTAAAATGGAAGTTAATTTCTTTTAGAAAGCATATATTAAGACATTTTTTTCTACTCTACCAAACTCTATTTTTATACTGGTATATTTATATTATTTCCATTGAAAAAGAATATTAGTATATTAAAGATTACCATGTCAGTTCATTTGTATTTTGTTCATTTCTTCTGGTTGTTATTCTGTTCTTATTGCCTGACTACCTGTGGAATAGTGAACATTTTTTTTAGGATTCCATTTTTTTAAAAGTGCTTACTAATGTATGATTTTATATATTTTTGACAGGATTGCTAAGAAAAACATATTGATAAGTATATGCATATACATACACATATATGTGATAGTACAACCTCTATATTCAACATTTGAGCACTTCTAGTAAATTTTGAATTTGTTCCGTTGATGTTCCATTGACATATATCTTTTTCTTGATATCAAGTGGTATAACATGTTGTGATTAAATTATCAAATTTCTAAATCTCATTGAGAGAGAACCGATTCTGTGAGTTCAAATTTTCACTTCCATTGTTTTTTCTTCTTTCTATTACTCCAGGATTTTTTTTTTATTCCCTTTGTGTCTGAATAACTTCTTTTAGTCAACATTTAAAGATCTGACTGCTAGAGACATACCTATTTTTCTTTATCTGGGAATATATTCCTTTTCACTTCATTCCTCAAAAACAATTTTACTATATGTACAATAACGATTATTCAAAATTAGCAAAACACACAGGATGTCCATCAATAGAAAAATAAACTGTGGTACATCCATACAATGAAATAATTATTCAGCAATAAAAGAATAATGAAAAAGTGTGCCATAAAAAGACATTAGTGAATGCTTAATACATATTTTTGAGAGAGAGAGAGAGAGAGAGAGAGAGAGAGAGAGAGAGAGAATTTTTTAATGTTTATTTTTTAGTTTTCGGTGGACACAACATCTTATTTTATTTTTATGTGTTGCTGAGGATCGAACCCAGCGCCCTGCACATGCCAGGAGAGCACAATACTGTTAAGGTCTGTAAACAAGTCAAAATAACACCTGGTATTTTGCCAGAGAAATGTTAGAGTTCGTAAACAAGTCTGGATGGTGCCTGGCAAAATGCCAGAGGGAGTGGTTTGAGAAGTGACAAAAGCGAGCCATTAAGTGTGGAGATTCCTTATTGGTTGACTGATGTATCTAGTTTATGCTAATTAAGATAAGCTGTGCAAAATGTATAAATAGCTCTGTCGTCCTACAATAAACGGCTTCCACTCCTGCTGTATCAACGTACACAAGTTATTCATCACCACTACCCTACCCCCCCCCCCCCCGTTATTTTGTTGCAGCTGGATTGCGGCACAATACTGCTTAAGCCACATCCCCAGCCACCGTTTAATACGTATTTCTAATTGAAAGAAAACATTCTCAAGGCATTACAATATATAATTCTATGATATGACATTCTACAAACCACAAACTTCAGGAATAGTAAGCCCACCAGTTGTCAGTTTTGAGAATGAGAGATTAAAGACATAAAGCATAAGGAACTATTCAGGAAAGAGAAACTACTAAGTATGATTCTATAATAGTAGGCAAAGGACATTCTGCATTTGCTAAAGCCCATATAACTTTTAAAATATAAAGAATGATTCTTAATGTGTGCACATTGAAAAACATAAAGTAAGAAGATCATAGCGTTAATACAGACTGTGACAACATAACCTAACTGCATTACCAATATATGAAAGAAAATCACTAAAGGCAGTGAGGGTGAGGGCTAAGTGAGTATATTTCTAGATAGCCCTGGGAATCAGTGGAGTCTGTAAAAAGAAAGGCAAAAGAAACTATACAAAAGCACTGTACTCTAGTTTAAAAAGTAGTGTGCCATGGACATTTGCATAGGTTAACAGCGTCGAAAACACTATGCCTGTCCACTAGAAATGAAGAATTAAGTAAATGGGTGGTGGGTGTTGAAGCCAGGTTTTAAAATGTGAGAGTCAGAGTTTACTAATGAGGAAAACATCATACAAATCTGACTGACCTTCTTCAAACACCTGACCAGTACTTCCCCAAGATTATCTCATCATCAAAACAAAGAAAATCTGAGGAACTGTCATAGCCAAGAAGAGCAGAGGAAAACAGAAACTAAACTAAATGCAGTGTCCTGGTGGGATCCTGAAACAGAAAAAGAAACAGTGAAAACTAAACAAAGGTGAATTAAGAATGGACTTTAGAATCAATATTTGTTTGTTAATTCTAGCAAATGTACCATATGAGTTTAAGATTTCAATATTGGGGAAGCTAGGTGGGAAATTCTTTTATTTTCTTTACAGTTTTTCCATATAATTAGAACTATTCTCAAACAAAAAGTTTATTATTTAAAAGATTGGCCAAGAAAATCTCAAAAATAGTAAGAATCTAAGGGAGGAGAACCAAAGTTATCTACTGAATTTGTCAATCCAATCTTCAACTGCCAAGACAAAATGATTCTAGCATTGGAATCAGGTGAAATGTGTATAGTATCCTGTAGTTTAATTAAATGTGGGTTCATATTTAATCTAGTTAGATCCTCTGAGGAATATTCAAGATATGAAATGAAGACAAAAAAGAGAATGCAGACATACATAGAACACTTAATATAGTCTGCCTGCTCAAGAAAGCACTGGAATACCTGATCAGTGAAGCTTCTAACTGAGACCCAGCAGATGGAAGTAATATACCAGCAATTTCAGTAACTGTTTCTTGCCAATTCCTTATGAAGTTATTGCTGCTTGGAGAAAACCAGGGACTATGAAAAGTTCTACAAGCTAATTAGTAACCTGCTGCTTTTATGGCACTCCTTGTATATATATATATATATGGACACAACACAATGCCTTTATTTTTATGTGATGCTGAGGATCCAACCCAGGTTCCACCAGTGCTAGGTGAGCGCTCTACTGCTGAGTCACAATCCCAGCCCACTCCTTTTCTTTTTTAGTCACCTAGAATTTCAGACTTGTCCAGGTTGCAAAGTTGCCATAAGGTCAACTGAAATGTTGTCAGAGCTTTTTATGCTTTAAGGTTTGAGAGGTTTCTCAAATTAAGGATCATACCAAATTATAAACATTAATCTGACATGAAAATGCCCATGTACCTATAGATTTACCAATACTATATATAGGTTTTTTTAAAACTGTTTTGAGTTATTCAAGTTAAAATATTGGACACATTTAATTTGCATATATTCAATCATTACTGAGATTGATTACATATTTTATTTATATCACATATTCATTCTTTTATAAATTCCTACTCATGTCCATTAGCATTTTCTATGTTCACAGTTTTCTTATTAAATTGCAGTAGCTCTTTATATATAAAATCTTTATTATTCATTAGATGCTTGTTTTTCATCTATTCCAAAGTTTTAAATTCTGTTTGTTTCTAGTATCTACCTTGTCACCTATGATTTTATAGCATATGTTAACATTTGGATTTAAAGTATTTTATTGAAGCAAAAAATAACCAAAGCCATGAACAAAATCAGGTATACTCTTAAGAGCATCTGAGGCTAAACAATATGCAGATTAAAGCTTTGAATTTTTATATGTCTCACTTAAGTCTAAATCATTCTTTCAAAGCCATCAGTTATGTTTTATCCCAATGATTCAAAAGATAATCCAACTGCTTGCTGAATTCATTATGCAATCACTAATATTGCAATATTAAAAACTGCAAAAATGATAGTTTTACATAAAATCATCTTGTCTGAGATCAGTATCATTCCTAGAGTCCATTCAGACTAACGAACACATTTTCGTAGCAAGTAAAGGAGTTTTGAGGAAAATGCAGAACACAAAAGCTAAGAAGTATCTCAGTGGATTTCATTGAAGCTTCTTAAACACTAAATTAAATGCATGGTGAATGATAATTTCTATTACGTCTCTTCACTATCCTCTGACAAGAGCTTTGACACTGGTCTTTGGCAAGAACTATAATAGCTAAATATAAGTAAATGATAGCCCAATACATGACCATAAGTCTTGGGTCAAACATTATCCAGGAATACATGGATGAAGCTGTACCACTCACCTGTGAAAGTATTTTCAATTGTCAATAGATGTTCAAGTTTCATCTAATATTATAGTTATAGCATCTAATATTCTTTTTGCCAAGTATTCTTTAACCATAGAGTGAAAAAAAAATAAAAATAAACTCTTCTCAGACAACTGCAACTGCTAAGTAAGTATTATCCTGTTCAGATGCATCAACAGCATCAGAAATAAATCCCCCAATCCTCTCATTTACTTAATATGGTATTTGTTTTTGTTCAACAGATGCTAATTACAATAGCAAAGGTTATCATTTAATCTTAGTGGTTTTGATTTTTTGACATTCTGTTTATGCAGCAAAAATTGTGGAGTTCAAATTTCAATATTGGCACTTACTTCGGCAAGAGATTTAATTTTTCTAAGACTCTGATTTATTATGAGAAAAATATAAACATATAAAGTTGCTGTGAAGATTAAATGAAGAAACATGTGGCAAGTGACTGTAATACAATTAATATGCTCGGTGCTCCACCACATTGGCATCTGGTTGAGTTCTTATTTTATAAATATGAATTCGTTTGTAGGTGGAACAGAGCGAATTATTTTTTTTCAAAACAAAACAGCTATTAACCTATTCGGAATCCATTCCCAGCTTCCAAACTAAGCTCATTTAACTCAAAATTTCTAAATAGGTCTCAAGGCTCTTCAGTATATGCAATAGTATAACTCCCATTTTTACCTCCTTGGTGTGCAAGTGATATAAGTAAATCAAAGTAAGAAAAAAATAGTATGGTAATAGTCTTTCTTAAGTTTTATCACTATTTTAAAGCTTGATTAGTTATCAATTGTCTATTTTCCTTAAAAATAATGAAATTCATCAAAGAAGAATAGAACAAGAAACCACCAGACAACATGTTCTCGAATATAGAACTCCCATGTCCACTTTAATCTGGGTTGTCTTCAAAAAAATAAATAAAAAAAAGCTTGAATAAGAAACAAAGGATAGCAAAATGGAAAGAGAAAGAAATATTTGACCTATCTTGTTGGCAACTAAAACCACATCATTGGAAAAAGTCAGAAATTCTCCATCTGCCACCAGCATGAACATGGGGCAGGAGTCTCACTCCCCAGTTTTACTGTCTGCTGTTATTGGAGGCACCCAGGTGTGGAGAAGGATTACTGGACTCTCCATACAGCTCTGCCCCTTAATTACTGTTTGCCCTCAGCTTGTCTTTTTGGGAGATGATAGCTAGATGAAGCAGTTGCTATCCACAGTCCATTAGAGCTGAAAATGCCCTAATTGTTGTTTTTGTTCAGGCACAGGCTACAAAAGAAATGGATGGGTTATGACTGAAGACTGACTTATCAATTTCGTTTATGGGATTTTTAAGTTTTCATTTTTTTTATTTAGGTAATTTACTGATTTAGAGGGATTGAATTAGGAATAATTTTGAGTAAAACCACATAACTATTTACTTGATGGGGATATACAAGTAGATGCCCCTGAAGAAGAGATATTTCAGCTGAAATTTAAAGTACAAAAGTAAGTTAACTAGGTGAGGAAGGAAATACTAGGGAAAGTTTTTACAAGGTGGAAAAGGTCCTCATACAGACAGAATCTTAGCACTTTAACATGTTTTGAAAGAAGCCCAGTGTGGCTGGAGCTGGAAGTGGATTAATATGTGAGGAGAGAGAGAGATCAGACTGTCATTCAGAAGTCATTCAATCATCATTCATTCAATGCATATGTACTAAGCACCACCCAGGTATCGGTTACTTTTGGGATGCTACAACAGGATCAGTGAACATAACTTAAAACTTCTTTGAGCAAGACAATATCAGGAAATGTTAAATACTTTGCAGTAAGTTAAAACAACCTGAAATTATGGCTAAAGCAAATTATGGCTAAAGAAATTGAATAGTAAAGAGAAAAGGTTCTCTTGGAGATATGATGTTTAAATGGATGATGGGGAGCATTATTCATGGTGAGAACAAGGATAAGATTCTTTCATGCAGAAGATCAGCTAGTAAGCAACCTAAGGAAAGTAGCACACTCAAGATACAAAGAACAGAAAAACAACATTGTGAATGAAATATGTTGGACAACAGAGGAAGTGGCTAATGGGAGATTGCAGGGAGAGGCAGGAGCTAGATCACATAGGGACTTACAGATAGGGGTCAGAGACTTAATTTTAACTTTGAAATGATGTTAAGCCCTTGAAGTGTGTGTGAGCTGGTGGCAGTAATGGAACAGGAACGGGAAATAGAGTAGTAAATCACTAAATTTTATTTTAAAAGCATTAGCTTGGTCACTTGATATAAAATGGATTTTGCAGGTAAAAGACAAAAGAAGAAAGATTAGTTATAAGAATATTAAATCAGTCAACGTGGGAAATGATCATTTAGATTACAATTGAGATGAATGCAAGGAGACTGATTTGAGGTCAGTAGGTATTCAAGAGGACATGCTATATCAGGATGAAAGGAAGAAGAAATCAGGGATGATCCCAATATTTGTCTTGAACTAAGGCATTGATGCTAGTACATTTGCCTGAGGGTACAGAAGGTGAAATATAAATGTTTGAAGATAGTAATGATCAAGGTTTCTTTTTTTGACTATTAAAATTTGAAATGCTCTTTAGATATTGAAGTAAAATATCAAGTATACAATTGGAAAAAACAAATATGAAGCCGCAGGGAGAGATCAGGCCTGAGAATATAAACTGGAAATCACAAATTGCACAGGATAAAAGTCTGTAATCTGAGAAAAGACTCAGAACCATGCTCTTGGTCATGTCTGGCTAAAACTTATGTTTCTCAGGACATTATACCCTCTTTAAGCTTTTTGCCTGATTCATTTGAGATCAGGTAGGTATTGTCTTACTTGACAGCAGCTTCTCTCCACTCTTAGGAATGAAAGGGAAATGAAAACACCACAGTTCCTACCCCGTCAACGGCCAGTCTGAGTATCCCTCAGTCTTGAATATATCAGTGGGAAGAAAATCACATTAGGCTCTTTCTCCTATTAAATACTCACCCATAGAATTCCCAAACAGAACCTGATTCTTCCACTCACATGAATATGCA
This sequence comes from Ictidomys tridecemlineatus, assembly GCF_052094955.1. Taxonomy (NCBI): domain Eukaryota; kingdom Metazoa; phylum Chordata; class Mammalia; order Rodentia; family Sciuridae; genus Ictidomys; species Ictidomys tridecemlineatus. Next base: position 59,022,031 of record NC_135484.1, on the reverse strand, counting down.
AAAAACTGAGGACCTAATCTGCACCTTTCTCATACTTCTCCTCAGTTCCAGAAATTCTTCTGTTTGCCAACAAATAGAAAATAGACATATGCAACGACATATGATATTTTCTAAAATTACTTCCTGAAAATTTCCATTGTTTTATTGTACAAGAAAAAAGCTGGTTTCAGGGAGGAAAATATTTTCCTTGAAGTCCTCCATGTGATAGTATCATTTTTCATAGTAGGTTGGGAATTGGGATAGGAATGCTTTGCACCCTTTGCAGATTTTATAAAATTCTACAGTTTGTCTCCTTAAAATATCGCACTTTGGCTCACATGTGCATTGGTTATATTACCTCCTACCTTCATGTCTTTCTGTCCTCTTGGGATTCTAGGTATTTAACCACGTATATTTTCAAGACATCTTTTCCTGTTTCACTGTCATTCTTTTACACTACTACAGTCCTAATTGATGATGATTTCAGTGTCCATGTGCATGATTTTGTTAACCCCCAGGTGCTCATTTTCTTTACTTACCTTCCAATTATCTTGCCTGGCATGCCACCTTAGTCACATATTCACACGATCTTGCCCTCAGACTTAATATTACTGTTAAACATAACCCTGCATGATTTCATCATGAACATTTCTTACTTAGATCATTATTACTCTTTGTAATCTCAACATTTATTCTGTTACTAACTTCCCAATCTATTAATCCTACTCCCCCCATATCATCACTCCTATCTTTGATATCTTTGGCCCACTTAAATTCCATGGTCCAGTATTATAATCCTATGGCAAATTTTCTACTCCCTAATATGTTTCTAGCTTTGTTGTACTTAATTGATATATAAAACCTGTTTAGTTCACATTTCTGCCTTTTCTAAACCCAAAATTGATGCACATGATCATAAGAGAATAAAAATATCAAACTATTTGACTGCTTCACTATAAATTCATAATCAGAGTCCTAAAGTGGTCCTAAATGTTTCCTGGTAATTCTATCATCCTTCCTCATATGAATTTACACTCCTGTCATCAAAATTCAGTTTCAGAGTTTCTAATATTTCTTTAAACATTCAATACCATCTGTTAAAATTTTATTCTTGATTATCTTGATTTCTAATCTGTAAAATAAAAGTGGAATTAATCAATGAGAAATTCAACAGATTTCCAAGTTCATATTTCCTCGATTGATACCCTTATTAAAAGAGTCTGCCTTTCTGGAAAATGTCAATTTTTTTTTTCTGTTGTGCTGTGGTATACCTATACTCTAACAGTTCTATGACACCACTTCAGCAATTATTATCTTTCCTACATTATCAGTTTTGCCTTTCTGCTGAATCATTTTGTCAAGTTTTAACATGTTATGTATGTAAGCAAATCTGTTGAGCCTATTGTTCTCATCAAATATCATTCCTCTTTTTGTGTTCTCCCTGGTAATAAAACTCCCTCTCAACAATTTGTTTTTCTGTCATTCTAAGAAAACCCACATGAATCTGGCTGTCATCCACAATAATGGATGTGTTGCTTTTACACCTGTCACCAGTGATTTCTACATAACTAAGCATGAGGTTAAATTTTCAGTTTTAAGCTCATCTATTATAGTAGCAACATTCTTTCAGCAGAATTTGACATAGCTGATTACTTGATCCTCTTTGATACTCTTCTTCTGCTTAGTTTCCAGCATATCACACTCTCTTGGTTTTCTTCAATCTTCATCACCACTTTGTCTCAACTCCATAGAGGTTCTCCATCTTCTCCTTGGCCTTTTAATTTTTTAGTTTGCCCAGATCTTACTCCTAGCTCCTCCTTTGTTTTCTAAGTTCACCTGCTTCAAGGTATTAACCACCTTTGTGGCTTAAACTCTGACAATGTATTAATGGCTGGCTGATGTTTATCTCCACTTTGGTTTCCCCCCTTGAATGAATATCCAATCATTTATTTCACAGTTCTACTAGATATCTAACATATATTGAAACTCTAAAACAAACTTTATATAATTTAGATTAAAACCTAATATCTATCATTGATTATGGTCCATTTTTGTTCACACAAATTTAGTAAATATTTGGTTATGTCTTCAAAAGATATCCAGAATCTGACAATTTTCCTTCTTTCTTTTTTTTTTCTTTTCACTTTTCTTTTTTGTCTTAGTACTGTGGATTGCATCCAAGGGTGTTTTGTCAGTGAGCTACATTCCCAGCCCTTTTTATTTTGACACAGGGTTTCACTAAGTTGCTTATGGCCTCACTGAGTTTTTGAGTCTGGCCTCAAACGTAGAATCCTCCTGGCTCAGCTTCAAGAGTCCCTGGGATTACAGGAGTGCACCACTCCATCCAGCTGACCATTTCTTATTAAGGTCCAATGTTATAAGTCTGATGCCAGTCGCAATGATATTTTAGCTAATTTGAACAATGGTCACCTCATTGATTTCTATGCTATCATTCTTATCCCCAACAGTAGACCTAAACATTGCAAATATTATGTTCTATTCAAAAAACAAGCAGAAAGAAATATTTTATTAATCTGTTATACAGCTCTTTTGCTCAGATCCCTCTAATGACATCTTGTCCCAATCTTGGTAAAAGCAATATTTGTAAAATGTCCTGGAAATGCTTTCATGATCTATATCTATATACACTCTATATAGTCCGGCCTACAAAGTCTATGTATGTTTTCCTAACCATCCCCATGCAGACATATGGGTTCCTTTAACCTGCATGCCTAGACTCAGTGCCTTTTCCCTGATTATTCTGCCTAGAAAGTGCCTCTTTCTAATTCCACCTAACTAGTGTGAGCCTATCTAAAGTAATAAACTCCCTCATCTCCCCCAAATGCTCAGATTTTACTCTACCATCAACCCTGCTTTTACCATCCTAAGTAATACCACAACTTCTGCACATTTACTCCTTACTCTCCTCAGGTTATTTTAACTCAATGAGTGTTTTATTTCAGAAGACATTTTTACAAAATTTAATAAAAATCAGTATATTTTTACAAAAATTGTGACTACCGTAACAGAATGCCCAAATATCTCACACCATTTCCCTTTTTATTAAAATTTGGTGTTACTGTGGTATATTTGCTAAAATTAATAGTTAAATAACAATAGGTTGTTTAGAACTAACATACATGATTTATTCATATTCCCTTAGCTTTTGCCAAATTTCCTTTTTTTTTTTTTTTTGCTTAGGATCTTTTCAGGGTACCACATTATATTTAGTTGTTATGTTCCTTATGTTCCTCTTGGCTATGACAGTTTTGCAGACATTTCTTGTTTTTGATGGCCTTGACAGTTTTAAGGATAACTGGTCATGTATTTTCTAGAATGTCTCACAGTTGAGAAACGTCTGATGTTTTCCTCTTGACTAGATTGTGTTTATGTGCTTTTAGAGAAAGATCACAAAAGTATTATGCCATTTTTATCACCTCATGTCAAGGTTACATATCATCAACATGATGTTGCTGTTGTTAACTTGGTTCACCTCGCTGCGGTAATGTTTGTCAGTTTTCTCCATTGTGAAATTCCTTTTTCCTTTTCTTTACTTTGTACTCTTTGGGAGGAAATCATTATTCACAAATTACTCTTGAAGTATAGGAAATTATGCCCCACCTTCTTTAGGGTTGAATATCTGCATAAAATGTTTGACACTCTCCTGCAGGGTAGGTTTGTTTTTTACATATGCAATAATCATTTGTATCACTACAGGAGAAATTGTGTGTGTGTGTGTGTGTGTGTGTGTGTGTGTGTGTGTGGTAATGATTATATAAATTGTTATGAACATTTATTTTCTACTTTAAATTATAGTTCAACAATATTTTTTGTCAGGTTGTTATGGATTTTGGCATTGGGAACTCTCAGTTCGTTTCTGTGTATTTTTGATGCATACCCATCGTAGTGTATGTATGTGGTACTTGTTTGTTTGATTTTGAGAATTTTCTTTTCCACACAAAAAGTTGCATCAGGTTCATCTTCTATATTTCCTAAGTCTTTAAGTCATCTATTTCTCTAAGGAGAAGTTTTTACATTTATTGCAAAATATTATTAGAAACCAATAACTGGATGCTAGATACACTCACTACTCCTAAGATGTTGCTTTTTTAAGCTCTCTCATCTGACAAAAAAAAAGGAACTAAACCTGGGTATGTTTACTTGTGTGTCTACATATAAATGTTCCTATAAGTAGCCTTCTATATTATATAAAGCTAATTCTGACTTAATATTAATGTTTTCAATTCTACTTCATTACCCCTTGAATCATTCTAAGCTCTTTCCCTGGAGGCCTATGCAAACATCCACTCCAATGGCAAAAAACAAGACTCTCAACATGGTCCATACATTTCTCTGAATTTTCCGTTATCAGTGTACATTAGCAGCAGCATTACTGATGACAACCTGTATATCCAAGGAAAACAACTTTATCAACTTTTTTCAATATAATGTACAATTTCTTTTGTCCTCATTCTTATAATCCATTCTTTCCAGTTACATGGTTTTATTTGTTTCCATTTTTTGACTGTTATGTATATTGTCTATCAACTCATAAATGGATAAAGAAAATGTTGCATGGAAACACAATAGAATACTATTTAGTCATAAAACGAAAAAAGAAACAAAACTGAGCACTTTTAAAAGCATAGGACTAGTGATCACTTAGTTAAGTGAAATGAGGCAGGCATAGTAAACCAAGTATGGCATGATTCACTTATTTATGGAATCTATATAAATTAATAATGCAGAAGTTATGGGTAAAAATGGTTGCTACCAGAGTCTGAGATAAGTTGGGGATGAGGAAGTTGATCATGGTTACTAAGTTACAGTTAGTTAAGAGGAAGAGATTCTGATGTGCTGTTGCACAGTAGAGTGACAATAATGAAATAGATGACAATAATGTATGATGCATTTCAGAAATCTAGTAAAAGGGATTTTGAGCATCTTTACCATAAAGAAAAAGTAAATGTTTGAGGAGATATATTTAAAATTACTCAATGTATACATATATTAAAACATAACATTTGTCCCCTTCATATGTACAATTTTTATGTTTGTGTGTATAAGTTAAAAATAAATACATTTCATTTTTAAAATATATTTAGAATTAAAAAGAAAAATTTAAATATGAACTCATTCTGTTAAGAGCATGAATGCTACTACCAATCATAACAAAAGTTTCTCAATAGAGACATAGTTATAAAAGAAAAAAAATAAGAAGGGAGAAGCTCAAGACATACTTAAAGAAAAGCAAGTAAGAAGGAAGGACTTTAAGTCACGGAAGTGATTCGCTGAATGATTTTGCTTCTATGGGGAATAGAACATATTGGTTATAATGATGGTTCAAGGAATGATATTTATCAAGCATAGTACATATATTATACATGTTTCTGATAGGAATATCCAGTAAAATAGAAAATAGTGATATAAAAAGGAAGTGTATTATAGGAGCAAGACTATGAGGTAATAACATTACAAAGAAAAAATGAGATTTTTCTAGTATGGTGGGCACCCCTATAATCCCAGTGACTCAGGAGGCAGAAAGATAGCAAGTTTGAGGCCAGCTTCAGCAACTTAGACCCTCTCCACATAGTAAGAACCTGTCTGAAAAAAATAAAAATGACTGGGAATATGAGGAACTTTTAAAGTGCCCCCCCAAAATTAATTTTTTTAAAAAAAGAACAGGAAAATTTTCTTCAAGAATAATTATACCCCATCTATTGCAAGAGGAGGAAAGAAGATAAATAAAGGATTGGGAATAGTCAGGTATAGATGAATTGGAAAATTTGCTGATGAAATATTGATAGATAAAATATTAATTATTTTCTAAAACGTGGTAAAATTGTAGCGAAGAATGAAGACAACAGTGGTGCAGAGTCATGTAGGAGAATGAGAAGGAGTGAAAAATAATAACTAATTGTCTTTGAACAGCAAGAAAGTGAATGTATGGGAGAAAAGTAGTAGGAAAGCCGGTAGATGCCATGTTCAGCTGCAAAGATGGCAAAAAGCTGTCTCTGAAACAGCTGCAGAAGCAGAGCAAGAAAATAGATGAGAAATGATGAGGCTTTCATAGAAAACCAAAGGGGAAACAAACAAACTCAAGGAGATAAAAGCAAAGGCCACAGGGAAGGATATTATGGCCACAGGTGGAGTTAAAATATCATCCCACAGTTAAGTTTTTCCTTGTGTCTGAGATTATGTCAACCCCTTGATTCCATTCCTATTTAAACACCTGGATTCCCTGACAAAACAGCCTTTGGGCCTACAGTTAGAAAGCAATGTTATCCTCGATCCTGTTTTACATTAAAGAATTAACTTTATGACCAGGGATGTAGCTAGTGGTATCCACTAAGCTGGATCCCCAGTCCCACAAGAGTAAATGCATAAATAAATAATAAAAAGAATAAAGATTTTAAAAAAATCATACAGTGACTTAACCTCTTTAATTCTTTTTGCTCAGCCCAATTATACAGAATCTTGCTGGAGTCTACTGTTTTCTCTATTCTATCCCAGATTCCATATCACTTGAAGTTAAACCAACTGAAATGAGAAAACATATTGCCAAGTACTATTTAATTTCTATCTGGAATTTATTATTTTAGGTTTCAGGCACTAACAGTCAACATGAGCATTTTTTTTTATAAACTTAGAAATGTGACCATGATTTTGACATAAAACTCAATTTACACACTTAAGAACACTGTTAATCTATTAGCATTCAGGCTGAAAAAAGTATATAAGTCAAGGTTAAATTTTTAAGAAATAATGAGAGGGTAACAATATATGTAAGATATAATGATAATGTAAGAGGCAAAAATACTAGTAGAAACAGTAAATAAGTGAAATGTCTTCATTAGTTTGTGTAATTTCTGACTGTAATTTCTTGGAGAAAATTAACAATAAGAGTTGATGATGAGAGATCTTGGAAGGGGAGAAATTATTAGTTTCAACCACAGCCATAGATGGCTGAGACGTGGTAGGGGAAAGGATCATTGCAGATTTTGTTGAAGAACTAAGATACAAACTGTTACTGAACTTGTCCATAATGGTGACAGAATTCAAGTGAATATAAAAAGGGTAAGGCATGTTCTAATATGATTTAGTAATTATTTTTCATTTGTGGTGCATAATAACAATTTAGTATTTATTACAGAGGTATGAACAGAGGTTGACAGCAGGAGAGATTATGAAGTCTACAATTTGAACTGTAAATAGACTGAGTACTTAAAGGAAGAGGAACAAGAACAGTTTGGAAAGAATATTAAGAAACAAGGGTATGTTATCTATGAGAGAAATAACAGATTCCTTTTTAGTGCACTGAACTGTCCAGTGTACTAGCTCTGTAAGAGTCCAGGAGAAGCAAAAGCTCAAGGGCCTTTTCTCTATGTAGCTGGACATGGCGCCTATCCCCTTTCCTACTACTTTTTTTTTTTCCCCATACATTCACTTACTTGATCTTCAGATGGCAGTTGGGGCCATCTGAAGCAGCAACTAGGTAGCAAGTCTTCTGGCTGATAACTCAGTCATCCAATGAGTTATATCAAGAGAAAGCTATTAAAGTGATCTCATTTTTAGCAAAATAATGTGAAAGTGTGAGTCCATTTAGGGTGTTTATCTTTGTCCAAGAACAAAAGAAAGTGGCTGAATTGTTTGAAACAGAAAAGGGAACATGAAAAATTATTTTGAAAAATCCAATTTAAATCACCCTGCTAGGTGTGTGGGTGACACATGCAAGGGAAGTAAGCATGATTGAAAGGAACAAATTAAAGGCTTCTGCTGTATTCTGGGGGTGTCAGGGGGGATGATGGTAAACTAGAACAGTGTGGTATTATTGGAGAAGAAAAGTGAACAAATATAGCATATGCATGTATTTATATATGCACGCATTTATAACTAATTTAATAATGTGCCCAAAGAAATAGGCATCTGAGTGGAAGTGCCAGGATACTGAACATACAGTGAGAATGTTAGATCCTATAAATTTACATCGGTTCATGGAAGGAGATCTTTAGTGTTCTATCAGTTATAGATTTGGAGTATTTGAATCAATTTTTTTAAATCATAAAAAATTCAGGAGTCCTATTGTAGGAAACAAGAAAATATAGTTATATAAATTTATGTTACCTATCAGTGTAATAACAACTACAATAATATATACATTAAATATTTCTTAAGTATAAAAATATTATTTGTTTAAAACAAACTTTATTTTTTAACAAGGTCCTTAATGCATTGGAGTTTCATGTTTAAGAGGAAACAGTTACAGTAGGCAACATCATTTTTTCTTTTTTTTCTTTTTTTTTTACATTGATGTGCTCTAGGAATTACTTCATAGTGTCAATATTTTTTCTTGATGAAAAAAAAATGAGTCATAAATTGATATTTGTAAGCTTGATTTATTTGTGACCATAATTTTTATGTTAGCTCCTTTTATTTCATATTATATACATATTTCATATTATATATATTTAAATATGTAAAACACTGGAATGTATATATAGTGTAATTTTATATTAGTTCCTTTTATTTTATATTATATATTTCATATTATATACATATTTCATATTATATATATATTTCATAATATATATATATATTTAAATATGTAAAACACTGATTAAACCAGCTTTATTTCTGGCTTCAATTCTCTTTAAACTGGCCCTTATATAAAAATTGTGATTGAAATTTAAAAAAAAAAAAAACCTCATGTCTACTGCTTCCTTTACTATTCTTTAATTAACTGTAAATTCTAAATTTTTACATCATGTAAAAGAAGGATACATTTAAGTTGTTGATATTTTCATTTAATATCAGTAAATTTTCAAAAGGCAACAAAATTCATTCTGTATATTCATTTTCTTTTTGAGATGTATTTTTTTATTTGATAATAAAAATCCAGCAACCAAAGGTCTTAATAAAGAGAGTAATTTTAAAATGTATAAATGGAGTTAAAATGTGAAAGAAAAAAATTCTGGTAGTATTTTCAACTCAAGTTCTCATTAGTTCCTATCTGGAAAATTGTGCATAGCACTGAAACCTTGGTAGGAAGATTACAAGTCTTGTTCAAAATGTAAGAACAGTGTGACCAAGATTCTTTTACCTTTGTAATCTAAAATGCAAGAAAACATGCAACATTAGAATTCACTTTTCTCAACACAAAGTCTTTTAAGTGAATTAATCTTTTCCCAGAAATGCAAAAGCAAATATGAGCACAATCTTGATTAGCAATGGCAAAGAGCCATCAGACAAAAGAAGAAAATGCTATTGCCAAAACAACAATGAAAAGGAAAGCCAGACAGTGTTTCATCAAGAGAATACTTAAGTGGATTACTAAGGCATGCACAAAATGTCCATAGGATATTCATAGGAAAATAATATGCAGACATTAAAATTATAAGACAAAGATGTAAAAATGTACAAAGGTGTAAGAGAGAAAAAAAATTTCAAGAAAGAATATGTTATACAATATATTTTTTAAATGATAAGGTGCAAATGGTCATTCTATTTCAAATTTTTGAGGAGCATCCATACTGTTTTCCACAATGACCATACTAACATTTCCACCAACACTGTATTAGGGTATCAATCCCTCCACTTATATGCCAGCATTTGTGTTTGTCTTTTTTTTTATAATAGTGATTCTAATTGGGATGAGGTGATTTCTCCTACTGGTTTTTATTTGCATTTGATGACCAATGTTGTTGAGCATTTATTCAAGAATGAGTTCATCAACTATATCATTTTTAATCGAATTGTTTTTTAGTGCTGAGTTGAGTTCCTTATATATTTTTTGGATTATATTCCCTTGTCAGATGCATAGCTAACATATTTTTCCCATTCATTGGTTGTTTCTTTACTCTGTTTATACAGCATTCCCACTACTGCATATTTATGTATAGGAAATTAAATAATTAATTCCAAGAAATATATACACTCCTGTTTTTATTTCAGCACTGTTCATAATGCTAAGACATGAAATTAACCTAAGAGTAGATCAAGAGGTGAATTAATAAAGAAAATGTAATATATATACACAATGGATAATATTCAGCCATAGAAACAGATGAAATATTGTTATCTGTGGCAACATAGATGAACCTGAAGGACATTATGTTAAGTAAAATAAGTCAGGCACAGAAAAACAAATATTGCATGACATCACTCAATGTAGAATTTAAAACAGTTGACCTCATAAAAGCACAAAGTATAACAGAAATTACCAGAAGCCAGGAAGTGTGGGGGGAAAGGAAAATAGGGACAAAATGGCCAACAGGTATGAAATTGTTGTTGAGTTACAGGAATACATTCTGGTGTCTCTAGCAAAGTAGGGTGAATACAGTTAACAGTGTAATGTTATATATTTCAAAATGACTAAAAAAGAGGACTCTTAATATTTTTACCACAAGAAAATGATAAATCTCTAAGGTGACAGGTATGCTAGGAACCATGACTCAATCATTATGCAATACATGCATGTATCAAAATATCACTATACCACAAAATAACACAATAATTGTGTTATTCAAATATGAAATAAAACTTGAAAAAAATAAAACTTCACACTCCCTCAATTATCACAGTGTTGTCACAATGTAGCTGAATGTCATTAGCATGTCTCCACTCCCAGCTTAGTTACTAGAAGAAAAGTGAATAATGAAAGCAACAATTTATTTTGCTGATTCAGTGTGCTTTTCTCAGTTTGCTCCAGAGGGACTTAATAGTCAGCAGTCCACAAGACACACAGTGTTGCTTATCTTCCAGTAGACTCAGTCCATGATTTTTTGCACACTAGTCTTGGTCTACTAGTTGTGTACCAGATCTATTCCATGTTAACATAACAAATTTTGTCACCAGCAAGTAGGCTGGGGACTATCCTTCTTTTGATGGCACTGAGTTCTCCAAGTGAACAGCTGGCAGGGGTCATACTGCCAGGGTTCCTTTCTTGGCTGTTCTCCCTCAGCTAGTCCCTTCTTTATAGTTTTCTTTTATTCTCTCTTAGTAGCTAATCCCCTATAAATAGTTAACAATATAGATAGTAGGTCTAACCTGTAAAGATCCCCGTGTATCTTCTCTCTCCTGAGAAGACCATGACTGATGCACCCATTCCCAGGAACACATGCACACACACACATACACAGGATTGGAAAGCCCTATGAGGAACATAACAGTGACTACTTTTGGATGCCTGTCTTCAGGATATTCTTTATCATTCTCAATATACTTTGTGTATTGTCTAATTGATCTGTCATAAACATGTAGCACTTTAACCATAAAAATGAATAAGAAAAGCTGTCACTTTCAGCAATGTGTTTGGGACTGGAGATCATTATGGTAAGTACAATAAGCCAGGCACAGTGAGTCAAGCACTTCATGATCTCATTCATATGTGGAATCTATAAACATTGATCTCAGCCAGATGAGATGATCTGAGGCAGGAGGACTGCAAATTGAAAGCGAGTTTTGACCACTTACTGAGACCCTGCATCAAAATATAGGTAGGTAAATAGATAGATAGATATATAGATAGATAGACAAACAGACAGACAGATAGAGCTGAGTGTTAATCTCAGTGTTAACTCCCTTCTGGGATCAATCCCCATTCTCTCTCTCTCTCTCTCTCTCTCTCTCTCTCTCTCTCTCTCTCTCTCTCTCTCACACACACACACACACACACAAATTGATCTAATAATAGATGAGAGCAGACCGGTGGTTACCAGTAGTTGGGAAGGCTGGGGAGTAAGGGAGGGGGGAAAAGTCAATTGATATGTACCAAGTTACAGCTGTGTAGGAGCAAGACGTTGTGGTGAACTATTGCACAGTGAGGTGATTATAGGTAATGCTTCAGAATGCTAGAAGATAACATTCTGAAAGATTCACTGTAAAGAAATGACAAATCTTTGTGGAGATAGATATATTTCACCTGATTTAAACATTATACAGTGAATACATGCATTGAAATATTACATGGTACCCTATTACTAGATGCAATTTTTAAGTTTTTATGCATCAAAAAATATAAAATTAAAAAATCAACAATATAATCTGAAAACATTAGTAGACTCCTAGTTTGGAAAATACAATATACCCAGTATACTTAAACCATATGAGAATCTATATTCTGTAAGACTTATTCTGAGATATATTTTAATAATTTTGACCTTATATTGTATTTCTAAAGGGTTCACAATGAAATTATAAAGGAATAAACACAATGAAGTGAATTCAACCAAAAAATGTCACACACTTCTGATATCGCAGTTGTTATTATAAACTAATTGCCATTGCAGACAAGAAAACAAAAAAATGGAATTACTTTTACAAACTTGTCCTAGATCAAAATTGCTCTATTTAGTGCCCTTTAAATGGGAAGTGACAGAGGATAACCCGACCAGACAGTACAGTGGATGCATTATCAGTGTGCTGACATGGCCTCCTTTGCCTGTTCCCCTTGATTTAATGTCATCAGACACAAGGTGATTTAGAACTTTCCTGGTAATAATGGAGAGGCTGAAAGCAGATGTGTAGATATTTTTTAATGCCTTTTTCCTCCCCAAAGGTTTGTTCTTTAGTTAAGACAATACTGTGAAGACAAGCAATATGTTGCAGAAAATAATGAAAATGAATATCAAGAGCAGATTATATTGACAAGAAAAAAAATCCCTTTTTATTTTTCAAAACATGGATTGCTGCCCAGTAAAGAAAGCCTGCTTTTTTTAAGATTTTTTTTTCTCTCAAGTTTCAAAATCTTGGCAACTTCTATCATGTAAATAAAAGAATAATGACTATGACATCAGAGGAACAGACAATTCATATTTTAATTTTCATTAAGATATTTAGAATAAGAAGACTTAGGAAAACTATGGAAATTTACAAATTCTAAGCTTTATTTTATGTTATACTTAACAAAAAGTGCTCTTAAAAACTAGATGTTATCAGATTTTTATTAGTGACCTAAGATTACCTATTTTATTGTAGGTTGATGTAATTAAGAGCCTTCATATATAAAATGAGGCTGGTATTTTTCCCAATTATTGTAATCAGAGCTTAAACCTTTACCTAAATTTCCTTAAGACTCATATGGGGAAGCAATTAATATCTATAAATAGGTATTTAAAGTTATAGAAGTATACAAGTTATACAAGAAGTATAACCATACATCTTTATCTATTTCTCATAGTTTTATATATGTATAAACTCTTAAGTTATCACCAAATATCCTGAAGCATATTGAGTCATCTATAGGACTACAGATGAAAAATTTAAGATTTGAAACAAAATTCGATGTATCAAGAGCAAAGAAGATTTATTGTTGTTTTTCCTATTGTTTCCCAAGGTTTCTACAAGCTTGCTGAAGCATCAGAGCCACATAGCATATGTTATATTTTGACTTGCATACCAGCAAGCACACTAACTTTATTTTGGTGCTTTATTGTTAGGGTCTGTAAACAAGTCAAGATGGCGTCTGGCATTTTGCCAGAGGGAGTGGTTTGTGAAGTTAACGCCAGCGAGCCATTAAGTGTGGAGATTCCTTATTGGTTGACTGCTGTATCTAGTTTATGTTAATTAAGATAAGCTGTGTGGAATGTATATATACCCTTCCTGTCCTACAATAAGGGCTCCCACTCCTGCAGTATCAATCTACACAAGTTGTTCGTCACCCCCTGGGTTATTTTGCTGCAGCCGGACTGTGGCACTTTATAATTACGCATAATAGTGGAATTCGTTATGCCATATTGGTACATGCACATAACATACTATGAACAGTCTCCTTCCCTGGAGACTACCTACCCTTTCTCTCCCATTCTCCCTGCCCTTGATCCACTTGCTATACTCTACTGATTTCCCTTCTATTAGTATAATCATCATCATTTTGATTAGTACATTATTATTACATATAAGCATCGTTCATTGTGGTATATTTGTATATTGATGTAGCACAATTTGGTAGATTACATTCTTCAGTACTCTATCAGTCTCCTTTCTATTTTCGAAAGCACACGAACTTTAAATAAACATCTTCTTTTATTATGTTCTATCCCTGAGCTGCCAGGCCAAGAACAGCTCTAGCGGGACCTGAGCTAGTCCTGAACACAGCAGGAAGGACAAAAAAAGCCCTGTTGCTTCTTTCTGGCAGGGCCTCAAATTACTCTTGTATTCTCAGCCTGGTATCCTAAATGCCTGAAGTCAGAGCAAGTCTACTTTTTGAATTCCACATCTTCTTGGGCAAGTTTGCTTTTTTAAATTCTTTATCTTATTGCTTACCAGTAGCTGGACCTGTCAACTTGTCAAAGAAAGTAAGATCTGGATAGAATTATTCCTTCAGCTATAATTATTTAAGCTCCATTTAACAACCTTCAACATCCTAAGACACCCATCTTCAAAGTAGAAGAAAGTTCATTCGGTTCTATATTAAACACTTTCCATTTTCTAACTTATACTCCATTTTCTTATTTTCAAATAATCATTATCAAATAATTTTTCCCTACTTTGACATTTCAGTTTTTGACCTTTCAACTTATTGTATTTCCCTTCTCAGATGAGACCCAATTGACAAAGTCTCAATTATCTTTTACATGGATAGTGTGCACTTTTTTTTTCCATATGCTTATAAAATCAAATTTAATTTCAACCCTTAGGTTTGAAAAACTTGAAGGTCTTTATTATTACAACTCTTCTATCAAAGATCTCTGAGTCCAATTGCTGTGCTCCAATCTGCTACTATTTATGATTTCACAATTCATGGTTTATTTTCCATGTAGAAGTTTAAAACTGTTTTTTGAAACTTTCTTATTTCAGGATCTTCTTTGATATTCTCTGATGTATGCTTAACTACATGTGTTCTAAACACTGTCTGATTTTCCACACAATTCTGAAATAGCAGTTCCCAAACTTGGCTACACATGAGAGTCACTTGGGAAAAGAATACAATGTCAGTGCCTAACCTTCACACCAGGAGATTTTAATTCCACCCAGATGGTATAGAAGCAAGACCCAGGTCATTCTAATTCTTTCCTCCACCCTGGATGATTCTAATGTACAATCTGGAGAAAAAAGCATGTGACAAATATGTCAGAAATAGCCAAATTGTGGGTATATGTAACAAATTGGATGTTGTGAATGGATTTGGGTAAGTTCGGTGAAGGATGAAAGAGATATTAAAAATAAGGGGAATAATAGGCATAAAGGCACTTAGTCAGATTAGCTTGACATTGAAGAAGATAAGTAGACCTAATGACTATGGTATATATGTTTGAAATTTTGGAGAAAAGAAGTTAATGACATGGTATCAAAATCAGAGGAGCCTGTCTGTCCCTCATATCCCTTTTCTACCATTCCTCATGATAGACGTCGGATAGTTGATGGATTAAGACAGCAACATGAAATTGGTGTCTAGTACTACCATTTGAAGAAACCTAGGAAATATTCAACTATACAAATAGAGACATTTTATTAATATAGAAAACTAGAAATATTTTCATCTGTACAACAAAGACATTAAATATTTAGCTTATTAGAATGCATGGGGGGACAGATTAGTAGAGTCATGGGATGAAGTATTATTTTTCACTACAGTTAAAGAATGTGGGAAAATAAGAAATGGAATAAAGTTATATTCTGAACTCTCATTTGGAAGTGCAAGTGGAGGCCTGAGGCACAGTATCGGGAGCAGCAACCAGCAAGTGATGTGAAAATATCTCACTGAGAAAGTGACAGATAGAAGCAGCAAACCCTCAGGGCAAGGTTCTCTGTGAAAATAGATGACTAATAAACAAGTAACTGAGTCACAGAAAGTGCCCCCTTCCGAAGTAAATTCAAGTATAAGAAACAAACTAGTAGAACACCTAGTATTTCAGAACCTTGTAATAGGGTAATTGAAGACTCAAGTCCAAACCCTATTGCTTACAATCAGTGACTACAGCAGTTTAACTTTTCAAACTCAGATCTCATATATAAACTGGAATTGCTAAAAAATAACCCTCATTTTGGATATGTTATGGGGAATAAGGAAAATAGATCAAATAAAGCAGCCAGTTCTTTTTAGAGGCTAGAAGGTATGACTTTAATCAACAGATGTAGTAGAAGAATCTGCACAAGATACTTAAATTCAGTGATTCATGTTTTAATCCCAGAGTGAGAGGCCATCAAGACTAAAAGAATACTGTCATAAGTAACCTGCACAATAGAACTTTGAGTGACAGAACCTGAAAGCAGAAGGGTGCAGGTCAGTAAATATTCTCCCAGAGTGGATGCTCAAGGAAGAGTTTACTTTGAAAAATCACAGTAACTGTATTTTTGCAGTATATGTACACACACACAACCATAACACACACACACACACACACACACACACACCCCTTATTAGGTATATAGAGACGCTATATAGATATGCACAGTGCATCACATAATGTAGATGAGAAAACTGTACTTGAACTCAGGTTACATGTATTCAGGTTGACTCAATTGGATTTTTTTTAAGCGAGAGAGAATTTTTTATATTTATTTTTCACTTTTTGGTGGACAAAACATCTTTATTTTATCTTTATGTGGTGCTGAGGATTGAACCCAGCGCCCCGCACAAGACAGGTGAGCGCATTACCACTTGAGCCACATCCCCAGCCCTCAATTGGATTTTAAAAGTATTGCTGGTAAATGGAAGGATTTGAAGACTATTATGCTCAGTAAAATAAGCCAATCCTAAGGATCTAAACATTGAATGTTCCCTCAGATATGTGAATACTAACGCACAACAAAGTGGGGAGGGAAGAATGGAAGTTCAGTGGATTAGGCAAAAGAGAATGAAGGGATGAGAGAGGGAATAGGAGTAGGAAAGACAATAGAATGAATGTGACAAAATTTTCCTATTTTCATATATGAATAAACCACCATGTACAACATGAATTTCCACATCATGTACAACAACAAGAATGGGATCCTAATTAGAATAGTTATCCACCATGTATGTATAGTATGTCAAAATATACTCTACTGTCATGTATATCTAAAAAGAACAAATCTAAAAAGTAGTCTGCACTTTGATTTAAATTCTTGTATAAGAAGCCATAGATTTTTTCAGGATTTCGGCCATACCACTCTATAATACTTAATTTTGTAGTTTTATTTGCATTTTCTTACTTATTGAGAACATTCAGTCTTGAAAATCACCAGTTTTTACTTTCCATTTGTTGATATAAAGTTCCTTAAAAGTTTTTGTTTGTTTGTTTTCAATTACTATTACTGCTGGATTTGGGGGAATAAAATATTAATTCAACATATCTAAGCAACTCTTGATTCTTCCATTTTTAAGAGTAAATGCCAACTAAAGTGTTATGCTGTTCAGAGAATATCTCCCAACTCAAAGGAAAAAGAGGCAAGTGAACATATTGCCGTTTTCTCCTTCCTTTCAACAGAATATATAATGTTGATGATTATGGTTTGTGTTGGAGATAGAAAAATAAAGAATATAAAGGAGAAAAATCAGCTTATAATAATTTGCAAAGTCCTCCTTTCTTAGTTGAGTTATTACTGATACTGAGATTTCCAAGTCATGGAGGACATACTGTAACTAACAATAAGATGTTAAAAATAAAATATAAATAATAAAATAAGAAAGCTCCTTCTTCACAATGTTCTTTTTATTCCTTCAGGATACCAACACATGGGGTCTTTAGAGAATGGATCTTAAGAGATAAAGCAAAGAAGTTGTCAAAGACTAAAATAGCATTAATTAAAGAGAGTTTTTTTTTTGAATTTCATTTTAAATAGAGAGTAAATCAAGCAAACAGGGATCAAATATCTTGTCATGTACCTCACAGATACATGGGAATAAAGTTGTGATTTCAACCAAAAACGTCATTCAAAAGTCTTTTCTTTGTATATCTTCCCTGACTCCCTGCCCACAATGTAGACTCCCTGCTGTAGAGAGTTACATTTTAAGATGCATTAAGCCTAGAAGTATTCAAGTCTGGTTGGAATCTGCAATTTCACAATCATTATCATTGTTTCAATGGGCAAATCAACCTGAGAGACTGATCCCCAGACAAGAAGATTTTATATAGGCTAATCATTGTTAACATAAATATGTTAAATCATTGACTAGATTTCAAATAATCAGTATGAGCCAACTATTCTAGTCTATTGACATTATTATATACCAGCTACTCGGATAAATCTATGAGAAAGTTAATAAATCATGACATTAAAAATATATCTTAGGATCTTTATTTACTGGGCTATTATTTATTTTATATGTCTATTAATTCCATAAATAGTAGGTAATTGATCATATTATGTATATCATAGTTAAACAAAGAAATGAACTATACTTAATTTTAATGACTTTGTTTTATGAGGCATTCCAGAATGTTCATAAATATGCTGATTTACCTGCTTAGAATATATTGCTACTTCAAATACCCAATTTCTAATTATTTTTCAGGTCTTAGTATAAATATCAATTCCTCCATGATATTTATCTCTGTAAATATCACTTCTCACTAGCTGTCAAAGCCTCTTGTTATTGAGTCTCACAACACCCTATATGTCCATTTACAGTGTAATTATGTACTTATTTGTGTATATATGTTAATGGCCTATTTCCTCCAGTTGATACTGTACTGTTCACTATTTTCTCAGACATACCTTAAACTGATACAGATTATACATTTCGATAATGTTTGCAGAAAATTTGAGAAATTTGCAATATAGCTGAAGCACATATAGTGTAAGATCAGTTTAAAAATATTAGAACACTGAGAAACTTCTTTTAAATAAATGTCAAAGAAGGAGAAATATAAAAAGGATGAGAGAGCTAGGAAGATACAGACTATGCTGGCATGCATAAAAAGAAGGCCAATACTTAAAAGTGAGGTTTGTCAAGATTTAGTTAAAGCCTGAAAAAATTTTTTACACGCATAATGTACACAGGAGATTCTCAAAATATTTAACAAATGTTTATCGTGTTTTTGACTATTTGTTAATAGACACTGACACTGCACAGAAATGCTAACCATCATCTTTATGATAATAATAATGGACGGGTTGCAACAATAAGTTTTGTAGTTTGTAGCTCAATCTTTCATTTTTCTTTTTATTTAATATTATTAAATTCTATGAACTCTTAAAAGTGAACTAATTAATCTTTATAAAATCCCATGCAGGTTATTAGATAGTTTTACTATGATAAAAGACACACGAACACATACTGGTTAAATGAATACTGCAATATCAGCACTTTAATATTTCTGATAATCTTTTCAGTCTACAAAGATAATTGTGTTTTTATTTTCATACTTTCCTTTGAATATATGAGTAATACCTATGTTCTCACTTTTAGTCATCACTCTTCTCTTTTTAGTATTCTATATGTTATAATAATCTCTAAATATTAATGCATTGATTTGTTATTTATTCACTTTAGAATAATTTAAATTAGATTTAATAATTCCTTATTTCTTATTTTTTTTCATTTAAGACCTTTATATTACTTTTTAACTTAAGTTTTTGCCTTAGATAAAATTCTGAGCATTTAAAAATATGTACACATAAAATCATCTTGGAAAAATATATTTTAACTGGACCCTAAAAGAATATGTGTGTGACTCTTATTTTTTTTTAATTTTATGTATTATAGCATTTTTAATTTATTATCCATGGAATACTTAGGTCAAGGATGAAGTAAAATCACCTACAGCATTACATTTGCTAAACTACAGCTTTGTTCTTAATTTTCTATTTTTTAAATATACAGGCATTCATTAAATGTCTTCTAGTTGTGTCTGCCCTTTGTTCAAAATTCTCAAAAATTTTGATTTCTTATACTTTTATCAAATTCAATTCTTTGAGCTTTGAACTATTAATGTTTATGCACAAATCCATTTATTTGTATAAATTGTTGTTTTTAAACTAAAATGACAGGAGAGATATATCACAATTCCTAAATAACACCATTAGTCACCTCTCCCTAGATAATCAGAGCAAAAGCACAATATGTCATCTATTTATGAATATACAGAAAGAAAAACTGAATTATCATTCCTCATCTTATCTCCAAGAATATTGAATATGCCTTTGGTAAATGGTTTGGTAAAATGAGAATGCAAATTGCTTGCAGTGCTCTCATGTCTGTAAGACTAGTAACCTTATCAGAGAAGTACACAAGTTTAAACTGACTGGACTTATTCTTGAGTGTCTGTATTGGTTTCTATTATCAAATCTCACCCCAGATTACATTTCCAGAACCTTATGAACCTTTTATTTACATCTCTGACTTTGGATTTCTCAGAATTAACATCAGGCTTACAACTTTGCATTGTCTATTAATTTCAATAGTGTGAAAATAAAGGTACTTTGAATGTCAGCTGTAATAGACTAAATATTTATGACCTCCAAGATTCATGTGCTAAAATCCTAATTTATCAGTATGATGGTATTAGGAGATGAGGCTTTAGGGAAGTTACTAGGTTATGAGGGTGAAGTCCTAATGATTGGGATTAATGCCTTTATAAAACGGAGCCCAAATAACTTTCTTGCTATATGAAGATACAAGAAGATGGCAGTCTGCAATCTAAAAGAGGTCCACCAAAACTCAACCATTCTGCCACCATTATGTCAGACTTCCAGCCTCCAAAACTGTTAGAAATCAATTTCTGTTGTTTATAAGTCACCCAATCTACAGGTTTTTAATAACATCCTGAAGTGTGGAAGACATCAACTCTCTTATATATTTTTATTTATTTACTTATTTTGCCACTCTACATTTTCCCTAGTAACTTTCCAATAATCATATTTTCTAAAATTTGATATTTTGGTGCTTCCTTTATAGATTACTTAAGTAGTTACACATTAAAAAAAAACTTGTTTTGGCCTTCAATTGCATTTGTAACAAATATTTTACCCACAATTTTCAAAGTTGTGAAATACCAGTGTTATGTGCTTTAAATTGAGCAAGAGTATAATTTGGTATTCTGTGCATTCCAGACACTGGAATCATTATCTTATTTAAGTCATGCCTTTCGATCATCACCCCTCAATATTAACTTCCATCAGCTCTTAGTACCTAGAGAAATCACAAAGCATTAGTGAAAAAATAAGTTTGTTTTTCATTAAGGGACATAATTAGGGCTACCTATCTGAAAAAATAAATAAGCACACAGTAATAGGATATTACCATCTGCTTCATCCTTTAACATGAAGCTACTTCATCAATTCCTATTTATGAATAGAGTCAATCTTCTGATCTTCATTGTTACAGGTTGCTGATCCAAATAAACTGTGATGTTTATTTTAGACCATAAAAAATTATCTATAAAGTAGATTATTTCTTTCCTTTTTAAAATCTTGTTCAAACCCTACATAGTAGGAGAAAGGTGCTTTAGCCAAATTGAACTCATGTTTAATAGCATTTGCACAGTAGAAAATAGCCAAAATGCTGCTTCTTTTTAAAACATGCTAAATTTTTTCTTTATTTAGAAAAAATAATTATATAACAGTTGTCTTTAAACTTTCCCAAAACATTTTGTATTATAGATCTTTCACTGCTTTTCTTTAAGTTCTTAAAATATTAAAATACACTTGAAACATTAAAATATTATAAATATTATACAAATTAATTGCCATTATTTTTTTCTAACTGAAATTTAATAAACAAGGGCTTCACTTTGCCTTTTGCCATATTTTTTTCTGGTATTTTAGTGTATATAACTAGGATCTCTTTATTTGTTTTTTTTTATTGCTTTATCTAACATTTCATTTTTTATTTCCTCCCATGATATTATTGAATTTCCTTCATTGTTTGCTTATAATGTACAGCACTAATATATGACTGATTATTAAAATGAGACTCCTGATCCTTTCAGGAATATCAAAGAAGGCAATGAATGCCAAATTGACTACATTTTCTTGAGGTATTAGACCACTGACTCAGGATTTTTAGAAGTAAGAACCTGAAGTTATTTCACAACCCTTATGTATCACATATGTGAGGTGGACCTCACATAGAGAAGTACAAAGAAGAATGTCACTGTAATTTTCCTCCCTATAAGTTGTAGCTCTCAGAAGCTGAGAGCTATAGCCATAAGTAGCCTGATTTATGCCTCATGTATTGTTCTTGAATATTTCCCAGGGACACCCCTAAGCACACATGTGTTCTCTAAGAGTGAATTTTACATATCTGATATGTAATAGCAGTGGGCATGTACGAAATTATTTTTTTTCTTTGATTCTTCCCTCCTGCTAGTTGAACTCCTAGATAAGTCAGAAATTTTCATGAGCTAGACAAGCTATATAAAGCATCATGTTTAAATAGACTAGAAATCCTCATCATCTATTAGCTCATTGCAGATTTTCTAGAGTAAAAAAAAAATGGGAAGCAAGAAAAGATATGACTTTGAATACTTTGTATTTTTATAATTACCCAGAACAGTATGAGAATCCCTGGAATACGACATAGTGTGATGAGAGAAACTATGGAATCTATCATGTTATTCAACAGCAGAGACAAGAGTCATTAACAGTAATTTTAAAGTGAGAGTGACAAGGAATAACAATTTTTTTGAACCTGATTGAATACAACTCAGATTATAACACAGTTACTCTCTTCTTAATCTCCTCCCATTTCCTATATAAAGTGTGTCACAGAATGAGTCATAGGCCTTG
Organism: Ictidomys tridecemlineatus; assembly: GCF_052094955.1. NCBI lineage: Eukaryota > Metazoa > Chordata > Mammalia > Rodentia > Sciuridae > Ictidomys > Ictidomys tridecemlineatus. The sequence goes on along the minus strand of NC_135484.1, from coordinate 58,999,399 downwards.
ATAAAACATTTAAAAGAAACTCATGCATATGTCTATGGATTATGTTTCAAATTTCTAGGGGTCAAGAGGAGTTATGAAGAAATTTATAATATCAAAATCAAATAATTTAAGAGCCTATTAGTCCGCAAAAAAGGAAAATCAATGATCAAATATACCCTGTTATCCTTGTCATTGATCAGCACTAATCTTTGGAGGACATAAAGCAGAGATAAAACATACAAGCAGAGAACTTGGACAGAGACGCCTGTCAGTTCCATCCTGAGAGACAAATGAAGTGAAGCTTTCACTGTACTGAGCTCTATGCCAGTTGGAGTATAAGAAGTGATTTGGGTAGGGCAAGGGCACTCCTCTCTGAGACCTGGGCTTTGAAAGCTTCTCATATCCAGCAGGGAAAATCTTCCTCGATAGTTCTGATGTATTTCCTAGAGTCAAAGTGTCAAACACACACAGAGCTGAAGCATCCTGTCACTTAAATTTGAAACCAAAGAAGTTCATTGTGATTATCCTGTAAAAGTGACATTGCAAGAAATTGAAGAGTTTCCTTCAACTTGGAGCAGAGCAGTAAGCTGGACAAACAAGGATCTGGAATTTACAGGCTCTTACACTTGACTCCTCATGTGGAAACTGTTTGCAGCTAGAGTTCAACATGAGATCATATTTTGTAACAGGAGATGGTAAAGCAGCTTTTAAGAGAAAGGTGTAGGGCTTAGAAAAGTGGGAGAGGATTAAACACGTGGCATGGTGTCTAATTTTCTCAGATTTTCTTTGAGGGTCAAATACTGAAGGTAAAAATTTGAGAAGCATGAAATTCAGGGTAATCATTAAAGTTGAGGAACACTTCCCAAGATGTCATGTAAAACTCTTGAGCTTAAACAAAATTGCCATGTGCAATCCCAAGAACTGCGCAGGGTAGAAGCAAGGGCAGGCTTCTCCTGCACAGGATGCAACGAGTGAGACAAAGAGCTCAAAGCATGTTGGTGGTCATTTATAGAGCAGGCAGAGATAGTACCTTAAACCCTGATTTAATATTGCCAAAATGACTTTAAAGGGAGCTCATTTGCTCCTTAGCACAGGAGTTATGATTTAGGTATCCAATTAAAAAAAACAACAACAAAAAAAAAACTTCAAGCAGAGACTGAAACTGGTAGGAATTCTAGATGAACTTTCCTGAATATCTGTTCCCTTTCATGTCTGCTTCTCTGCAGTACAAGAGTCTGGCTTTTCTCCAGTAAATCTCCTTATTGGCTTCTGTTAACTCAAGTCTGATACATTACTTGTGGCCAAAGGATTTCTACTTTCTACAAGAGCTCTTCTTCCCTCTGTGCAATGAATCAATCAAGGTACTATAGATTGAGTACAACGTTTTTACCACTTTTTAATGGTTTCATATAAAAAATAGTATCCTTATTTAAATCAACACAATACTGCCCGTCGTAAACAAGTTTCTTTGCCCTTTTTTTTTTTCTTTTTTATTACTGGACATTGAATTCAGAGACTTGCACAGACTAGGAGAGTGCTGTCTTAGTGAGCTACATTCCTAATGCTTTATATTTTTTCTAATTGTTTTTCTTATATTTTTGGTACTAGGTATTTAACCTAGGGGCACTTTACCACTGAGCCACATTCTCAGCCCTTTTTATTTTCTTTATTGTCAGACAAGTCTCACTAAACTGCTCAGAACTTGGCTAAATTGCTGAGGTTGTCCTGGAACTTGCAATCCTTTTCCCTCAGCCTCTTGAGCTACTGGTATTAAAGGTCTGCTTCATCATTCCCAGCAGGCTCTGAATTTTACATAGGAACATATTCACACTCAACAGAAATACTACCAAGAATATTAGTCAGGTGCCACTCACCTCTAATCCCAGAAGCTCAGGAGGCTGAGGCAAAAGGATCAAATTTTGAGGCCACAATGAGGTCTTAAGCAAATGAGTGGGACCCTGTATTCTAGTAAAAAATAAAAAGGACTGAGGATATAGCCTAATGGTAAAGCACTCCTCAGATTAGTCCCCTCCTCCACAAAGAAGGAATATTAACATTTCCAGACTATTAAAGATATAATCAAAGTGCAAAATAATTCATTCAGAAAAAGGTTTACAAATTGAACCAAATTAAGTGAAGATTCTAGGTCAGGGCTCCTAGTTATGAGTGCTATGTTTCTTTCTCTGTAAACCTTTTTCATCCTAATAGCCCTCCTTTCTGTCTGCTCCAGGGAGATAGGCATGTTTTCTACAGGTTTCCTGCTAAGTTTCTCCTCTATTCCTGTCCACATAAAACCCTTTGGCTGTCTTGGTAAAGTCACCTTGCTTCTCAAACTCATTCCTAGGTGAAACCTGTGACCTAAACTGCAGGCTCTGACTGAGGCCATTCCCACTTTGCTGCTTTTTTGACCCAGGAACCCCAAGCAGGTTCTGCTTGAAAATGCAGGCAGAATGTGGACATGTTTCTTTTTTTGAATAATGCTTAAGATGTACACTTATTGTTACTGAATCAATATAATCTATAGAAAAATTATTTTTTAAATAAAGGTACAGAATATTCTCTAGTAGAAAACCAGCTGAGGCATAGGCCTCAAGGACATTAATATGTGCATGAAGACCTAACCACTTTCCATCCCAGAGAGCAACTTCTGAAGATACAAATGCATCAAACTTCATTTTAATTGGCAGCACATTGTTCTGAGAAAGCCTGTTGTTGAATCCTAAAGTGAGACCTATATATTTTTTACAAGTTCAATGAAGCTAATATGTGGGTGTCAATGAATTAAGGATTAATTACTAATATCCCAAATCACTTTGATTCCTAGTTTCCCCAATTCTGATCTTCTCAGAAAACTTCCAATGTATCTCCTACTTCAATTCAAAGGTCACAGAAAAGCAACTTGATTTTCAGCTCATGAGTTTCTAAAAATAAGACTCTGGCATCCAAACTATTATTGGCAATAAATTGAAGGGTTCTTCTCTGTTTCTTCTGAAAATTCACAGGCAAACTAGTACGTAATTATAAACTCCCAAAGAAGAAGGAGTTGTTAATTTTACCCTTAAACTGTGATACAAAAGAAAAATCTACTCTGAAATAGCTAGAGGGACTATTGAGAGTATATAGAGTTGTCTTTATCTTTAGTGCCAACTGGGATGGCTTCAGGATCTGTCCTCATTCTTGCAAGTTCAAAACTCACCCAAGGATGGCGAGGAGAAAGGTTTTTGCTTTTTCAAGAATTACTAGTCTCCATTATGAGTTAATTTAAAATAGAAGAAGCTATACATACTTAGAAATTCCAAAGTAAATTTAGTATATAATTACTGATGTCTTTGTAATTTTATTATTTTACTGAATTCTCTGTGAAACTGAATTTAGAATAATTTCATGTAGTTACTAGTGACCCTGATTCTCCTCAAATCCCATTTCACTTTTTTTGGCATTATTTCCATGTCAGAATTTTAGCCAATAGTCAGTTTATGGCAAAGTCAGTATAAATAATAATTATAAATATAATTTATTCATAGTATATAATTAAGATTTCATTAAACAACTTATGAATGTGGTATTTTCAAATTTTAAGTTATGAAGACACAGGGGTTTTGTTTGTTTTGTTTTATTTTAATTTCTAATCTACAACAAACAAAAAGGGGATTCTTTTTTATCTAAAGAAGGGCAAATTTTATTTCAACAAATATGACATTTTAAAAAGTTAGTTTCTGGTTTTCAATAGTTGTACCCTTCTTTCAAAGTTGCATGCAAATACACATCTTCAAGAAAACTTAGGGGAAAATATTCCCATAGGAAAAGAATTGCAAAAATGAACCCATTTTTCATGGCTGTATATGTAGGCTGGATTTTTTTAAACTCACTGTCTCAGCAAGCAGGGCCCTTTTCTGCTGGGCTTAAATGACTTCACTATAACCTAGGACCCTTCTTTCTTTCCTTTTTTAATTTTTGCAAAAAGTGAATTTTTAGAAAAATTTAAAAGACATATAAAGCCAAAATTTTGACATAAAGTTTCTAAATATAGAGCTTTCAACATGCTCAGCTTCAAGGTTTGTACTTATCGCAGACTTGGAGCACTAATTTCAATATTGTTAATTAGACTACACTATAAATAATGCTGAATAGTATGAAGGATGCTCAGAAATTTATGAAGACACAAAAACTTTTTCTCAACATAGCAGTTAAAGAACTATAATGCCACATACTTAATTTTTTAAAAAAAGACAAAAACCCATAAGGATGCCATATTAATATTTTTTAGTGAAACAATTTAATTTTGTTTCATTGGATCCATTGGAACTTATTTTATATGGAAGAGAGAAATTGCTAAGGGCTGAATGCCTGAGTATCCCTAAATCATGCACTGAAGTCTTTGCAGCCATAGTGATGATCTAGCAGAGGAGCCTTTGGGAAGTCATTAGGTAATGAGGGCTGAGCACTCAAGAACAGGATTAGTGTTCTGAGGAAGAAACTGGAAAGACCCCTAGTCCCTTCCTCCTGAGATGCTGAATCTGTCTATTCCTTAATCTTGAACTTCACAGCTTCCAGAACTGTGAGAAATATATTTCTGTTGTTTATTAGCCATTCCAGTCTATGATATTTTGTTGGAGGAGCCAGCAATTGATTCTTATCTTAAGAATTAAATAAACTTAAAATAGACTTACTGAATGCGTTTATTTAATGTATATATAATGTGGTGTTTGATATATGCCTTTGCTACCTTGCTTCCTCTGCCTGGAGTTCCTTTTCTTCAACTCACAAAGCAAATCTAAGACCTGACAATTTTATAAAGCCAGCTCAGCTGCTAACATCTTCATAAGACTGTCCCACATTCTAACAGAAGAAGAGCATCTCTCTTTCTCTGTCATAAATTGATCCCCTCCTTGTTTTTTTTTCTTTATGATTTACAAATTAGATTTATCTGTGCTGTACTGTATTTTTCCTTCTGCAAAAATGTGATCCCACTTACAGAGAGTCTGCATCTTTTCCAGGTATCTCATCATGATTTGAAAAGAGCTTATTCTTTTTATTCCCTACATTCATTACACTTATTAAGTTAGTATTTGTATTAGTTCATATTTTTGTTTGTACCCTTAAATAAACAAGAAAGCTGTGACATATAAAACCTCATTTATATTCTTTAGTCCTCTATTACTGATAAATGCAATGACAATAATAATAAAACATATTTGCCAGGAATTAGTCCACTTCTTTTAGCTCATATAACAGTGCAATGAGGAAGGAAGTATTTTTGCCCCCACATACTGATGAGGAAACTGCAATATCCCTTTTAAGAAACATATTTGCAAAGTATGAAAACATACTTTATTAGTATGTTTTCAGAAAATGCCATATTCAACACTATATTTTACTTGCCCATAGGAAATAGCAGATTGTAAGTAGGTCAACATATTTATGAATAAATGAAAAGTTTCAAGAAAGTACTGATTAACTTCTAATTAACATATTCAAAAGACATTTTTTAGAATATGACAATATGATATTTTTCACAAATGCTGCATTTTCATAAACAAATCAAATATTGATAATGTCTCATTAATATGTATATTATGTGACATTTTGTGGTTCAAAATGATTAAAGGGTAAAATTGGCTATCAAATTTACTTTCGTAGTAAAGTAGTCCCAGACCAATATTTTCTTTTACTTGATTTAGGTAGGGTATCTCATCAAGTAAAGTCATTAAGTTGGCAATGATTTGGATAATTCGTTTAAGTAAAGCTTTTGTGGAATAATCACTGTAAGATTATAAACAAATAAAGTAAAACATGAGAACATTAAAAAGACAATTTTAATAAGCTCTTTACCAGCAAAATACCACTTAATGAAAGCCTGAAGATAATTTCTATAAAGAATCTAAATGTACTTTAATGCAGTGGCTCATTCAAAGTCTCTGAAAGAGAAAATAGAATTTTTATTTATCAATGAGGTCCAATTGCTATCAATAGCCTACAGCAAAAATAAATAAATGAATGAAATGAGATTGTTTTTTTTTTCCAATATCAACTAGCCCTGAGTGATAAGAAGTTTGTCAAAATGTCAGTCAGAAAATGAGGTAGATGTACTTCCAAAAAAAGGATAATAAACTTGAAATCCAGAGAGACTCACTGACACTTTGGTTGAGACTATGCTGTAGGGTCACCTATGTTTCCAGAGAAAAAGGCGAGAGTCGAGAACAATTGGAAAGGACACGATGTTATCATTAACATGAGGGAGATTAATGTTGAAAAGATCATCAGCAGTTTCTGGCTCCGTTCAGAAAGGTGAGGATTGGATTTTGCTGAAGAAAGCGAAGGGCAAACAGGACAAAAATAATGGCTATTAAGGTGGGAAAAGAGAAGCAATAGATCAAATCATCCAATATAAATGTAATCTTACCTGAAACAAAACATGACAGTGTACGTCGCAAAGTCAACATTTGTAGAATCTCACAGCGTTTTCCCCTAAGTTACCAAGAAAACACACACACCAAAGGCAATGAGGAAATGTTAAACCTTTTGTTTTCCTTCTTTTTAATTTTAGTTTAGAATATTTATCCAAAATTAAAAAGCATATCAACACAGAAAGAAAATAATAAAATCTAGAATTGAGAATTAGAATTATTTTTTTTAGTTGTAGATGACCAGAATGCCTTTATTTGGTTTGTGTATTTTAAGTAGTCCTGAGGATCAAAGCCAGTGCCACACACATGCTAGGCAAGCACTCTACCACTGAGCCACAACTCCAGCTCACCACCACCACCAACACCAATTCTCGAGAATTAGATAATTATTGTTTTATTTTCATTGACTTAAACTGAGATATCTTTTAATATTGCTCTTTGGGGTCTGATTTCTATGCAGAGATCTCCACTGCTAAATAAAGGTTTACTGTCTAAATTTGACATGACTCTTCTGGCTCTTAAAAAGTGACTGAGTCTAGGTAGTTTTTTCATGTGTCTTAGTTTATTGCAATGATAAATTTGAATAAATTGAGGTACACTTATACATCTGTTTAGAAAACACTTGCAAAGGAATTTTACAAGAAAGCTTGACCAAAAATCTATCTGCTTCAAAATCTCATAATAGATTGGACATTTTATTTTCAAAATTTTATCTTAATTTCCAGATGAAGAGCTCAGATAACAAGAAAAGTGATAGCTGTTTTGGCCATAGGATCAGAGAAGTTTCTTTTTTCTTCTTAACTCCTGGCATTGTTGTCTCCTTGAACTACATAGAAGAGGTAGTGAAATAGAATTACAGTCTCCTGGCTTTGAGACAGCAGTCATAAATTACCAGGTCATTATTAGCACAGGCAGTCTGGATCAACCATGTCAGAGAGATGGAGTAATATTCACATTTATGGACAAAGAATAAGGTGTGGAAAAGATTGTAAAAATGAATATGTTGCTCTTCTTTCACTCAAGCAAATTTGAAGGGTAATCACCCTGTTTATTGTGATAATGAATTTCTAGAATTTATTACAGAAGAAATATCAAACTAACAAGGAATTGTCTTTCCAAATACAATATATACAGGTCAGCAATTTTACAGTAATAATTAAGTATATTATGACTGGCCAATTAAAAGGTTATCCAGTGGTTATTCCAAAAGACAGGTTATAAAAACAGAAGCTCATAAATATGATTCAATTATTCAATGGAAATAAGATCACTCAAAAGAGAAAGCTATTCAAAAAGAATTTAAAATGAAAACCTTGGAAAATATGTTAGAAGAAAAAAAACCCTATGCATACATTTGAAGTTCATTAATAATTTAGAAACATTCTCAAAAGTATAAAATAGAATTTATAAACAAAAAACAATCAAATAAATATAATAAAAATTATATGAGCCTATGTCTTCAACAGAGTGATGCTTCAATTGTTCTAAATTAAGTTTTGCATAAAAGATTTGTGATTTTTTTTCTAAATAGAAATAAATGCAATTAGTATCAAACTATTAAAAATAACATGTAAGCAAAAGATAATCAAAGTTATTATTATGTCTTAAAATATAAAATAATACATATCAAAGAAATGTTTAAATGGTGGAGAAAACCACAATGTTAATTGAGGTCATTAAGAATGATGACATTGTTAAATATAAAGACTTTTAGATATTTCAAAAATAAGTACCAAAATTACTGTCTGAATTAGTGAGTTTATTTTATAATTAAAATAAATAAGATAATGATAATTATTATTTTTTGTATTCTGAGATTCTGATGTTGATACAAATCATTTAATGTTAGCCTGGTAAGTAATGCCTGTATGCGCTTTGCTTTCTGGATAAAGGTAACATGTATGTTTTCTGAAGCTGCTAATTCATATTCTTTCCAAGAAAAATGTAAACAGGAATCTGGAAAAGTTTAATAATATTCATTAAATACAAAGTTTTGCTAAAATTCTGTTAATTTATTGCTTTATTAATCAAATGATTTTGGAAATCCATGTAAATGTCCTAGGGCACATGACTCACTGTTGGGTGAAAGTGGTAAAGAGTGCGACCTAAATGATGCAATTATAGAAAATAAGAGTAGAAACGATGAGTATATGACTAAGCTCTTACTGTGAAACAAAGTTGAGACCAGTTATACAACCCTAGGGAAATGTTTTTTAAAAAAGTGATAAAGGAAATTATATTGTGTACTTTCAAAGGCATGAGATTATTTTTAATAAAATGATTAATATATACATATCCATGTTGCAACAAAGTCAACAATGTAGATAGGACATGAAAAATGTCATCAATGATTTGTTTTAGTAAAAATTTATTGATCACGACTAATCCTCTATAGAATTTATAATGCCAATTCTAAATTACTCTAAATTCATCCCCTCACTGATGGAGCTAATGAGTGAAAAGTAATGGTAGACTGTGTGGATTTTGGAGTAATAAAGCAGACTATCTACATATTATTAGCTACTATATTAAATCCACCCCAAACTGGTGGTATTTATGGTTTTTCAAATTAGCATTCTTTAAATTAAGAGATTTATATACCTGGCTTTACATCTGAATTTCAAAGGAGTATATCATTAAGGGAGAGTTTAGTCAATCACCTCACCAATTCCCAACATACCCACATATTCCTTTCTAAAAGTGATATATAACTTGACAAAGTCACAAGAATTCTTGAAATTACAATGCCTATTATTTTTTCCATCTAACTTCATGCAAGTCTCCTTCTACCTCCACAAAATAATGGTATTATTCTTACATCCCTAAACATTGAATTAATGCATTTGTCTTATGTTTTTATTTTCTGGATACCATGATACCATGATATTGCAACATCTTAAGAAACCTTCTGGCTGAGGAAACACTGCCCACTGAAGACTGGCACATTGTTAGGGTTAGCAAATGCTGCACTCTGGCACTCCTTTGATATACACACTGACAATTGTGGAGCCTACTTACTCTGTTTCTGCCCTACAGGAGGCAATATCTCTCTGACTTTATCTTCCCAGAGACAGGTACGAGACAGGGGTTACCTGTACTGCTTGCCTGCTAGAATGATACCAACTAGCCAGTTCTAAATTGTTCACCATGCCCTATTTTGCCCATCTTGTGGAAACTCCCATAAAGGGTCACCCATGCTCTGTCCTCTTCTGCCCCCTGACTGATGCTGGCACTTTCCCATGTAGCGCTACATGTGGTGTCATGCTGCCTGTTTCCAGAACTTGTGAGTATAACAAACTGGTCTCCCGAGTCTCCTGTGTCTCCTCTTGTGGACTTTCCTAACTAGCCAGCACTTAACACAGAATATAATGTAGCACATGACATTGCCTCCAGGTATGAAAACATCTGGGTGTTTATCAGAGGAATATTCTAACAGCTTTACCTTTTCCATTTCCCTCTTGTCAAAGAATGAATGACAACTAAAACTAAGTCATTTCATGCAAGAAATAAAAAAGCATCCTAAGAAACAATTAAGGAAGAAGCAACTTCAGCTCTCAAATCTTTACCCTGAGAGTCCCAACGTTAGGTGGACTGTGACTGGGATGAATATTAACATGCTTATTCGAATAGAGAAACAAAATCAGACATATATTCTGAATAGAATCATGGGCTGATAGATTTGACCAGGACTGGTTATTTATATTATTTCATGTATATTGAATGAACTAAATGTATAGTTACAAAATTCTGACAAAAATATATTTAAAAAAGGTAATATGATAAAGTAATTTTTATCAAAAAGTAACTTATGCTGAAAATTAATAATATTTTAATTATTTTAACATTTTATGGTGATATTAGATAAAATAAGATGTTTCTAAAATTACTTAGAAACACAATTTACATGCATTCAATATATCTTGGCAAAACATTGTGTAATAGTTTCAGGGATCACATGCCTGTGATGATTAGCAATAAATTTCTTTGTGAGAAACAAATGACATCGCTTATACAAAACTGATGTAAGATTTGAGTCAGTTTTAAAATTAATTTTGATGAAAAATCACTCTGACTTTTTCTAATGTGACTTAGAACTTCAAATACCCGTGTGGCCTTATTCCTCACATCCCTGGCACTTGTTTATGCAAACAAGCTTTTCTAAAATTTCCAGTATAAAAATGAAGAAGAAGAATTTTAAATCCAGTTTCATTTCAATTGTGACTACTTATTTCTATAAATATGAGTGGCTTGAAAAAAATTAAAACAAAACATTTCTATCCATTTAAACTTTTGTGAAGTATTTCAGAAGTAATTCTAAGTAATTTGAAAACATAATGGGATTGGATCTGGGGTTGTGGCTCAATGGTAGAGCACTTGTCTAGCATGTGTGAGGCACTGGGTCGGATTCTCAGCACCACATGTAAATATATGAATAAAATAAAGTCCATCAATGTCCGAATTTTTTTTAAAAAAAACTATAGGAAGAAGCATATTCCTATCCCTGAGGTATTTATGAGTACCACTCAGTGCCCTTTACCTGGCTTATGTTTGACCTAAGTTCCCAGTGAAGAGATGGGCTTTCTATAGAATCTATTTAGTCAGAAATAAGTACATGGTGACAATAACACTCTGAGAATATTTGTGGAATTTGTCTAATAATTAATCCCTATATCTCTATTTGCCAATACCCTAACTCTTTTCCCAATTTTTCCAATTTGTGACTCATTTTCTTGTTTTATTTGGTCCCTAAAAATTTTTTATTTAGTTGCTTTCCAATATAGATATTGATTAAAAATAAAAATTCATTATTTGTGCCATATTTTTAAATTTTTATAGTACTACTTCAAGTTAGTTTTACTTTTAATATTATCTAATACTTCACAATATTTATAGCTAAAAATTCATTTTTAAAACTTATTGACTAAAAATGAATCATATCCTTAGGTTTCCAAATAATGACTCATCCCAACTTTCCTGGTCCCAGTTCCACATAATCATAATACAATCAGGCATCTCTTGACAAGAATTAGTTCTGTGAAATGAGTTACCAGACAATTTCATTACTGTGCCATAGAATATACTTAGATGGTATGGACCAACCACTCCATGTGGCCTCTTGAGGCAATCAAGACATGCAGTAAATACTAGATATGGGAAGCTGCTGAGGGTATAAATTGGCATAATGTTTTACAGTAAGCTATTTTTTAAAAAAACTAGAAGGAGTATGTATGCACTAATGGGATAATAAATATAGAAAATACATATGTAATAGACCAATAACAGTTTATTATAATTAGTATCAAGTGTTATGTATTGTGTATAACTGTGTGTGCTGTATTTTATATTACTGGAAGTACAGTAGGTTTCTCTATATCAGCATCTCCACAAATACCTGACAAATACCTCATGTTAAGAAGTTATGACATAAGTAGGCAATAGAATTTTTCAGCACAATCATCATCTGTGGAACCACTGCCATATGTATGGTCCATCATTACCAAGCCATGATTTTGCCAAGACTGTTTATGATTATTTCAAGACCATGCTCCATTCCATTTGTGTGTATTCTATTTTAGAAATGTGTCAGTTATATAAATAAGTGAGGTTTAGTTCTAATATTTTTATATATAATCTTTGTCAGATTTTAGTATCAAGGTGATAACTGCTTTATTTTATTTATTTATTTATGTATTTTGGAAATGTCCCTTCTCAATCTATGCTGTGGACAATTTAGCATTATTTAAAGTTTAAGTCATTATTTAAAGATTAGTAGAAATGAGAAAGGAGATTGGGGTGGGGGAGAAATAAGAGAGGAATTGTGGAATGTAATTGACCAAACTGTGCTTGATACATATGTGAACATACCACAATGTATTCTACCTTCATTTTTATCTATAAACCACTAATTTACAAAAGCACACAAATAAATAGAAGGAAGACCAGTAGAGAAGAGGAAAAGGAAAGAAAGGAAGGGAGAAATGAAGGCAAAGGGGGACTAGTGGGGACTGAAGTGGAGCAAATTATATTCTGTGCTTTCATGATTATGTCACAATGAACTCCAATATCATGTATAACTATAATATGCTAATAAAAATACTAATACTGGTTCAGTTTTTGTAGTGAACCATTCAGAACATTCATGAAATGGAAGATTTCTGTCAACCCAACACAGTTTTGTGCTGAATTTTTCACCCTCTTGTAAAAATCTGGCCCCAGGCAATCACTGATGTGATTTCTGTCATTACAATCTTCCCTTTTCTGTAAATCATATCTTATGTATGTGTCTGGGTTTTTCAATTATCTAATTCTCATGTTGTATGATAGTGTCCCATCACATGGTTAAGAAGGAAATCAATTTGATTTTTAAAAACAAAATTCAAAAAAAAAAAGACATAAAGAGATATTTTACCATAGAAGCCTATGGGAAATAAGTACATAAAAAGGTACTCAGTATCACTAATCATTAGGGAAAAATAATTTGAATTCACAATAAGATGACACATTACAGCCATTAGAATGGCCAAATTTAAAAGATCAACAATATCAAGTGTTGGAGAAGAGGTTTTGGAGTTCTTATTAGTTACTGTAGGAATGCAAAAGGTCACAGAATCCTCGGAGAATAGATTAGTGGTTTCTTATGAAGTCAGATACATCTATACAAAAATATAGCAATCCCAGTCCTAGTCTTTTGCCAAGGGAAATGACGTCATCTATCTACAGATGTTACAGTAGATGCATTCATACTAGCCAATAAATGCAAATGGACCAAATGTCCAACAACTGGTGACAGATAAACAAATTCGGGTATACACTCAAGCATTTATTTGCTAATTTAGTAATTTACAGAATTCTCTATCACTGACTATAAGGCATAATTACATAAGAAAGAGTCCTTGTCAGAAGGCCAAAAGTCCCAGGGGACACTACCAAATAAGTCAAAAACAAATTGATAAAGCATCTGGCGTAAAACAAAAAAACAAACAGCAAACAAAAACCTATGGTGCTTCTAAGGAAACTACAAGCAATTCAGGCTTACTGGAGGGTAACTTTTAAACACAGATTGATTTCAGATGATCCTTGGGAGGAGTGCAGGAGATGCACAATAACAAGACTTAAATGGCATGTTACAGATGGTGGATTTTTCAATAGTTTTCATCAAGAAAATGACTATGCCAATACCTTTGTATCTGCATCTTGCATCCAAGTTCCCAAAGAACTCTATTGTATGGTTCTGAATCATTCCATTTATTGACAATTTTACATTGTACATTTAAATTCCAAAATACATAACTTCTTAAATACTTGCCTACCTAATATTTTGTTTTTCATGTTTCCATCTTGGGCATTACTTTATTCCTCTGTTGTGCTAAAATCCTCTGACTCTAAGATCAAACATCCTTCCAAAATAACACTTTCAAACCAGTAAATTTTACTGCACTTGCATTTTATTTTGTAACTTCAGTGAACTGTAATGAACCTTTCCATGCTTAATATATGGCTTTTTTTTCTAAATATTATATAAAAGACCAATATTCAAATGTTCATAATTATTTAATATTACATGTTGTTGATATAGATAATATTATTATGTATGTATATTTAGTTTCTTTTTTACTTCAGAAGAATATAGAAAGAAAACATTAAGAAAACAAGACAGTCAATTTCCATTAGATAAATGATATAAGGTGAATTAGTTCAGGAAAGTGGCAGATTACAATAACTTCATAAATACACAAGATAAAAATATCACCTTCTATTCTTGCTAAAGTTATCTAGCATTTCCATCATGTTGAATACATTAAAATATATTCTCAGGGCCTTGGCTTTTCTTTTGTTCTGAACACACAAGGTGTAGGCCTGCTTCACATTGTTTATATTACACTCCTTGCTTTGGTTTCTAAGGTTTTTGCATCACAGCTCTTTAAGTATATTGAGGGTTTATTTTGAAAGCTGCTTCAGTTGTATATTGCTGTGTTAAAAGCTATTTGACACTTAAGAGCTCAGAACAGTCATTCTAATATATCTCACAGATTCTTTGGGTCATCAGTTTTAACAAGGCTCTGCTGAGCAATACTTGTGTTCCCTGTGTCAGGAAATGGGATCATTTGGTGGTAGTTAGCTAGGGGACAAGCTAGTCAGAACCCTCCAAGAGGGCTTCACTCACATGACTAGAGGAAGAAAGCTGGCAGGCTGTGCTTAGCTACTCTGTGACTGGCAAGCTACCTCAAGAGGAACAGGCTGTGCTCCTGGCAGCTGGCTTCTCCCTGAGTGAGAAGCTCAAGGAGGCAAGTGGAGGTTGCATGACCTTCTATGAGAAGTTATGCAGCATTAAACCTGCCACGTTGTATTGGCTGAAACTGTGACAGCTCCTCCCACTTTAAAGGAAAGCTGTAGAAAAAGTACAAAATAATACTGTTTTGGTGAAAAATTATATGAAGTTAAGAATTTTTTTTAAATTTTAGATTTCATCTCCTGTTCTAAAAAAATATAACTAAAGCTAATATTTTAAATCTTTTTTTTTAAAAAAAAACTTACATTGTCTCTTTTCATTTACAAAAATACCTTTCTAGAATTATGTTTACCCCAACCAGAATGCATGGCTTCGCTGATAAACCAAAATCACAAAAATAATATTATATTCATGGATATCCTTTTGTCCACATTTATGTGTCACTTAGGTTCCTGTCATACATTGTACATAATATGAAATGTTCCTTACAGACCTAAGGGCATTCTCTTCCTCTGTGAACTGATGTGAGACTAACCAGACTTAAACTCCCAGCGGAAGAAACTTGACCTCTTCATCGTGGCTTATGGAGGAGTTAAGGAAAGTTAAGTCTTATGATATTAGGATCAATAAATACTTTACACCTAAACAAATATTTTATAAAAACTTTTTCTTTCTTTTAAGCAAAAGAACATCTTACCCAGAAGTTGGATAAAAATGAAAATGGTAAATATTGGAAGAGGAAAATCATCATTTAATATTTACAGTCATACTGGGATGCTGTTTTGGAATGGAGAATTGAAAGTATCTAAAGAAACAGGTTTCCTACAAAGAAGGAATTATGTAGAAAAGGAGTAGGAATGAAGATCTCAGGCAGCCCTTTGAACTTTTTGTCTGGTACCAACACTGAACAAGGACAAGTAATAAGTTGATAATTTAATGGATAAGAGAAAAGTTAGAAAAAGAGCCTTTGCAGAAAGAAACAATGAATCAGGCCATCAGCCGAGAAATTAGCTCGGAGGTTAGATACTTTCAGTGTTAATTTAGATACTTTCAGTGTTGCCTTAAAAATTAAAAGAAAGGTAAAGATACCCAAAACTACTGATTTCTGTGAAAAAAGAAAAATCTCAGCTTTTTTTCAATTGCAAGAAATACACAAACAATTGTAGAAGGAACATGGAAACAATTTAGTTGTTCTTAGCCACATTTTTGATGATATACCTTTTCTACAAATATTTTCTTTTTACAGGAATCAAATAATTTTCAACATTGTCAGGAAAATTTTCTAGATAGTATATTTTATCATTTTTATTCATTCTTCAACTCACATTATATTTTTTCTCTAGGAAACACTAACCAATGCAATGTGTAGAAAAAGATGACTTCATGATATAATCATACATTTTAAAGATTATTGAACAATAATATTATTAATTTTATGTGTATTTCAATTTCTTTTCTGAAATATATTCTTATAAAAATAATTACTGATAACATTTTATAGAGCATACTAAGTTGTACTCAGACATTATTGCTTATAATGAAGATTAAAAAAATTTAGTAAAATTTTTACTTATATTGTGATATTGTATTATTATTATTTTATTATTTAATGGAGAAATTATAAAACAAATTGCTTTTTGTTTATTAATTTACACACAATTTAATTTTTACTTTTTAAAAAGAGGTAGATATTGAGCAATAATTATTATATTTGGATTTAGGGAAAAAAGTGACTATAAAATGTTTATGCCCTCTGATCCATCCAATTTTATTTTATTAAATTTATTCTAATATACAAATTAATTTAGAAGGATTTTCATTCATGCATTATATCTAATAGTCTGAAGCTTAACTTCACTGAAGGAATACATTAATGTTTCATCCATAAAATATTTAACATTTTAAAACAAGGCAAAACAATCAGAATATAAAGTTAAATGAAAAAATAAGAAGCAAATCTACATACATAGAATGATACATTTTTTAAAAATAAAATTTATTGAGTTGCTTCACAAATATATACTGAACACTATATATTGGTCTGTTTACCTGATCAATGTCTTACCTAATCAACAATAGGTTAAACTGTATTGCCATCATGTTCAAAAATAAATAAATGCTAATAAATTACACAAACTACTCATACTTTAATCTGTCCCCATAAATTTAATTACAAAAATACTTTCATCTTCCCAAAAAGGACCTTTGAAGAAAGTCTCCAGAAATTGTAATACTAAAATTATTTCAACCATGGAGTAGTTTGGAAGAATTAATCATTAAAAGAGATTTTAAATTACTTAAAATTGTCTTTAATTTCACTTTTAAAACTGATAACACACTAACTGTAATGGAACCAATGAATGTCATCCAAGGTCATAATTCCTTTTATGAAATTTAAGGATCCCAGCATTGGCTGAGGATGCTGGTGTCAAGCCACATTCAACAATTACTCCCAGGCTTTGATACAGCAGGATTTCTATTAGTATGTTTACCATCATCTTAACATTTTACTTCAAACAAACAGAATAAAAGCCTTTCAGTATTTCTGTCTCAGATACTGTATGGCAGACATAAAACCACTAGTCTGCCTGTCTTAATATATTTAAGGGGAACAACCTCTACACAAAAAGCTGTGACAATTTGCTTACTATACGTTTTTAAGAAAGAAGGATTATTGCATAGCAAGTTTCCATATTCCATATGGAATCCTTAAAAATTCAAACGAAAAAGAAATCAGACTAGATGTAAGTTAATCTTCCAAATGCATTTAATTGCATTTAAAAAAACACCTGATCTCTTCATACAGCATACCTACTAAAAAGTCTAAGAAACAAAACATGACAGAAATCTTTTACTTGATTGGGATGTAGGTAGAATTCTCTAGGTCTTTCATAGCACTTTGCATATATGACAATATTACCACATTAGAATATAAGATCCTTGAAGTTAGGAACAATGCTTAATTTTAACATTTGTCCCATTAGTCTTGGCCATGCCATATGCTAAGTATTTACTTATTTAATCAGTAAGTGAACAGAATCATGACACTTCCTTGCATCCCCTACAATTAATATTGGGAAAAGAAATAAAGTAACAAGTTTAAAAAGTAGTATTTGCTATTATTTTAAGTAAAGGTTGGTCAGAAATATTATAAATAAATTTAGTCGACTTACTCCAATAGAGCACAATGACAAATGACAACAATCATGCTGGAATTCAACATCAACAACAAATAATTAAACATTGAATGAACCTGACAGAAGACCTTTAAAATGTTGCCAAACTCTATTTGGATAAACTGAATGTTTACAACAAGCCTAATGATTTCATCAGTCTTAATTATAATTGTGGTTTAGTAAAAGACTCACATCCACTAAAAGTAATGAAGAATGTGTCAAATGTTTGAGGAGAAACAATTAACCACTGCCCAAATGGTTATTGTTTTGCAAATAATCAGAAACTGGGGAAAATGATGGTAATTGCAAGAGAAAGTCTATTGTCTTTGAAACACCACAGTGATTCTTTTATATAGCAGCTCAGATTTATACCTTCAATCTATCTCTTCCATGAAATTTTATATACTTGTTGTCTTTATCTGAAGATGTTCTTTATTTTCAAAATTATAAAATTAAAAAATGGAAATGTTAACAAAATTATCCATGTTATTTTGTTTAAAATGTGTGTATAATATGAAAAAAATACGAATACGTTAAAAAGGATGTTTCAATTTTTGCATGCAAAGTACTATATATTAAAATTAGAAGAAAATGATTTTAAGCTTTAAAATTAGGAAATTATGCAAATTGATAAGCCTTTTGAATACTGATTGTGGATTATTTGATTGTCTTCAATACATAATGTAGATATTGCAATATCCAGGATTTAAAGTCATTGGGTCCATAATGCCTCATGTCTCAGATTAATTAGCATTTCCTATAAATATTTCCTTTTTTGTTAGAGGGTGCACATTACCTAGAAATAATTTGACTATTGGGTGTTTAGTTAATCTGTGACTATTTTATAGCAGTGACACCATAGAGATTTGCTTAAATTGCTTTACAATTTTTTTTGAGATAAAATTTTCTGGGATAATATTCCTAAAGGGATAATGTAGTTTTAAAGCATATAGATAGCTTTGTTGGCTCTGTCTTTTATTATCAAATATAACTCTGGGAAGAAAAGCATATCAAATTTGAAGTGTCATAAGAGGCACATAACTTACTTGTCCCTGAAATGTGAATATGTGGTATTTGCATTTTATTTTGTTTTGCTAGCTGAATAGAAATATAGATATTTTTAGAATTATTTTAAACTGCATCCTTTCCATTGCTACCAAGACTGTACTTTTCTCTATAAACTGCAAAGTTTAAACTATTCTTTATGTGACAAATAATATAAATTCTGAATACTAATGTAGATTTAGATTGTTATATAGTGTTAATACTAACTTTAATCTTATATTTTATAGGTTTTTGCTGATTTTATCAGTTAATAAATCTGTTGAAGGCTTTTATTTCAGAATAGTGATAAGAGCCCAAGATTTTAAATTACCTCTAAAATTCCTCTTGCTAGAAGGACATAAAAATGAGTTTTTACAAAACAGGAAAGGGTGCCTTTAACAAGCAAAAATCTTTTGAGTAATTTTGTAATATATAATGCATATGAGTAAGGAACTATGAACATTTCCTATCAATGCAAGCAAGCAAATAATCTACATTCCCCAGTGGATCCTCTAAACACAGAACATTAGGCTAGGAAATGGGAATTCCTCAAAACTCCGGAGGCAGCAGATAAAACCACTGAATTAAAAAATGTACCAATTATAGCATAAGAATCAGGTGGGCCATGTTCAATACAGTGTCATTGCATTTATTATTATACAGAGTAACAGTAATAGTGATAATAAAGTATAGTGAGTAACTAAACATTTTATTAAAATATTTGAATTTTAAAAGACATTTGTTCAAAATGTTCAAAGCAATGTTTCTGTCCTTTACATATAAACATTCCTTTATAGTAAAAAAAAGTCATTTTTATAGAAATGATAGAACAGATTTTATGTATAGTTAAAATGAAATAACTGGGACTGAAAATGTCTTCTCACTTTAAAAATTACACTCTAGAAAAAAATATGTGTATTAGTTGTTCTCAGAGAACAAACAACAGGTAATACACAACCATGTTTCTTGAGAAGAGAAAGAAACAAGGTGATCCCTTAATTCCTAGTCCTTTTTTAGAATAAAAATCCAGGCTGTAGGGGAATAATACTAGCAGCGAATGCTAGTCTAAGTTGAGGCAATTGAAATAAAAACTCAAAGAGGTTATATGTACACAATCTTTGTGGCACAGTACTGAATAGCAGGGAGGTAAAGAAATGCAACCTCAGAAATTTGCTTATGGTCTCTATCAAGACTACTAGTGAAGGGTAAACTATATGCACATAAAAGAAAGTCTATGAGGAAGGTCAAAGTACAACTGAGGAGTCAAAAGATGAGCATTTGGAAGAGCTTGTCAAAGCTAGAGGGCTTTCAAGGCCTGCAAACACCATTGCAAAACAATTGGGGACGATCTGGATATCCAACCGATATGCCCCAAAGGGACACAACAATAATAGTATGGCTAGTGGAGATTACTCCAAGACATACATTAAGAAAACTTTAAAAAAAAAATAGAACAGGATCAAACTGACAAACAATGCAGAAAAAAAAAAGGTATACAATATTTTTGAAAGGAAAACCTATCCAGCACTGAATTATATAAAATTCATAATGTCCGGAATCTAATCACTGAACATAAAAAGAAGCAGGAGAGATATGACCTTAGAGGGGAAAAATCAGTTTAAAATAGATAAATTTTATAAGTAAATCATGGAATTAGCAAATAAGGATGTCTATGTATTAAAAAAATATGTTTTAAGAAAATCATGACTGTTGTTTAGAAATAGAAGATACAAAAATTGACAAAATTTTTGGCTTTAATGTAAACATAACTTGCCAGAACTTTGTTTTACACACTAGGATAAACAGAATAAACAAAAAGAAAATTGTATGAACACTCATTAAATTGTTAAAACAAAAAGAGTTAGAAAAAAGTCATAAAATCAGTCAAAATGCAAAAGGAACATTACATGCTATAAAGCAAAAGTAAAATTTAATGCTGACTTCCATTAGAAAACTGAATGTTTTTAAGTTCTAAAAGGAAAAAATATATATTTTATATATGTTTATATATGAAATATATACATATATGTGTGATATATATATATATATATATATATATATATATATATCCCTTCTTTTTAAGCCTCTATATTCCCTTTCGTAATGGGAATGTTACTCTGTCCATTGTATATGGGATACATGTAACTTTTGAGTTTTACAGATGTTCACAGTCAAAAATTTTCTTTAGTCTCAGATGAAATTTTGGACTTGATTATTAGCCATGCTGGAACCATTAAGTCTATAGAGACTCTTGGAGATAAACTAAATGCATTTTGCTTTGTGATATGGACATGAACTTTTGGAGGCCAGGAGCAGAATGTTATAATTTGGATGAGGTGTCTTCCCAGTTCCTGTGTTAAAACAGGGATATTTGTGAGTAAAATCATTAGATTCTGAAAACTGTAACCCAATTAGTCCACCTGAGTTTGAAGGAACTGAGAGATAACTATAGGCAGGTGAGGAAAGTTGGAGGAGGTGGGTCCTGGGAGAACATCTTGGAAGGGGCATCTTTCCTGAGTCCCCTTCGTCTCCCTCTCTCTGCTACCTTCCTGGCTTCCATGAGATGAGCAGGGCTTCTCTACCACACCCATCTGCCATGATGTTCTGCCTCACCTTGGGTCCATAGGAATGGAATCATCCCACCATGCATGTCTATTCAAGTATTTTGTCGTTTGTGTGTGTGTGTGTGTGTGTGTGTGATTTTTAAGAGCTGATTAAACTGTATTTATTTGCCTTTCCAGGTATATATTTTGTAAAATATTATCTCTTTTTCTGGTTTGTCCTTGCGTTTATGGGATTTTGCCATATGATACAGGTTTCTTTCTCTGCTTGGTGTTCATTTAGTATCTCACAGTTGCAAGTTGCTGTGTTTCATGAAATTTGGGAAATTTTTGGCAATTATTTCTTTGAATACCCGCCCCCAGTCTCTGTCCCTTCTCCTATTTGAATTATTCACACTTTTGTCCATCATAGAATTCAGGCTTTCATGTAGTTACAGCAGTGTATTATGTAACAAATCATGTATCCTTTGGATATCTGGTCTTTGTTCATGCTTCTAAGATTTTTATTTAATAATCTATACCAGACTATTCCTCACTCAAAGAAGGCCATGCCTCATAACCCATAACTATGGGCTTTAGCTCCTTCCTTCAATTTAATGAAGATCTCCGGACTATGGCACACTTTACTGGCCTTTTCCATCTTAGACTCTCTAAAGTCTTTTTGTCTTTCTGTTCTTTAGATGTGTTCATTGACTTCAGTTAATCTTTTTATCCATTCCATTGGAGAAAAATCCCTATGATGCTGTTGGTATAGCTCATTTCACTGGAGAATCATGGGAGGGAAGAAGGAACAGGTCTGTTAGGTTTTATGTTTTTGAAGTTATAACATAAAATTAGAGGTTTTGTTTTTTAATGACTACTCTTAGAAATTATTTGTATCACTGTTTCTTACGTTTCATTAGTGGAAGAAGTTCCTGAAATTCAGGCTTACTCTATCAATTTAGACTACTGATATTTTAAGCATGTTAGTGTTCTTTGAATATTTCTAATGAGTTTATGAGTTTTATAATAAAATTTTTTAAAAAAACTTTTTATGGGTATAAGTTTTTCAGGTACAAGAAGAAAAAAACAGCACAGTTTACATGAAATTTTTTTTAAATGAACATAAAGATAAATCAAATTACACTAGTATGCTATTTTTAATTAAAACCTATATATAAAGCAGAGCTTAGTGGTGCACACCTGTTATCCCAGTGACTTGGGAGGCTGAGACAGGAGTATCACAAGTTCAAAGTCAGCCCCAACAGCAGCAAGGTGCTAAGCTACTCAGTGAAAACCTGTCTTTAAATAGAATACAAATATAGGGCTGGGGATGTGGCTCAGTGGTTGAGTTCCCCTGAGTTCAATCCCTATTACAAAACAAAAACAAAACAAAAACCTAGCTTAACCCTGTATACTGTGCATAAAATGAAGATTCTTGTATAGGAAGACAAAGAATTCTTGTTTATGTGCATATGTGTTTTGCTGATGTGAAGATTAGTGTACTTTCTTAATTTTTAAGAATTATGTATTCAATATGCATTACTTTTATGAGTAGAAAATCTATTAATTTTTTCTAAATCACAGAGAAAAGTAATAATAGAAACTCTACATGTGGGATGTAAGAAAATAAGCACATCCAAGGGAGAAAATAGAGCTCAAACTTCAGAGAATTATGAATATGTTGGAGAACTACTACGATTGCAAAGAATTAGAAAACCAGAAAGACCTGAACAAAAAGTTTCAAATAGAAGATAATAGACAACAGTGACAAAATGTGCAGAAAAGATGAAGAGCACTTAAATACTCCCATTGATTCTGTAATTGTGCTTTTGAAATGATGAAAGCCATTGTAATAAAATTTTGTCATCATGAGAGGTTTCATTGCTATAAGACCACATTCTTTCCCTTTCCTTTAAAGGATTTTACATGTACAGCTGTGAGACTTGCAGCATCTCTGATAGGAGGTATATATTTCCTCATTTTATTAATGTAGAGCTTGGCCTTCCCATTTACTTTGGACACTGAAATGTGAGCAGTGATAAAGCAGATGCCTTAAAAGACTTTCATGTTCCCACCAGGTGTCCTGTTCTTTTTGCCAAAGAGCATGGCCTAGTGTGAATGTGCCCTTCAGATCAGTTCCCGAGAAGAGAAATAACGAGAGCAGTAACTCCAAAGAGGGAGCCAGGAGCCAGCTGCTCACTGTCCACTGTAGGGAATTAAAATAGAGAAACAAATTAGATCTGAGACTAACAGAAGGAAGCAATTAATGATAAAAATAAAAATCAATAAAAGAAAATTGACAATGAACAAAGAAAGTCAGTGGAATCAAAACATCTGGCTTGGAGAATATTAGTACAATGTATTAAATTCTAACCAAGGGATCGAGGAAAAAAGGAAACAAATTAATATCAGAAAAGGAGAAAGCAGAAGTCACTACAGAACCCACAAGAATGGTTTGCCTTAAGCATTGTGTGTGTGTGTGTGTGTGTGTGTGTGTGGTTAGTTTTATAATTTGTGCATTTGGAGACATGTGTACATTTCTTTTAAGATGTGACATTTATAGGCATAAAGTTAAATACTGTCCCTTTAGGATGTGCATAGGATTTGTATATATAACTCTACCTTTGTTCTCAATATCATTCCTATTTCTGGAGATGGGCACTGGGCATTGAACTCAGGGGCACTCAATCACTGAGCACATCCCTAGCCCTATTTTTTATTTTATTTAGAGACAGGGTCTCACTGAGTTGCTTAGCACCTTGCCATTGATGAAGCTGGCTTCAAACACTCAATTCTCCTGCCTCAGCCTCCAGAGCCGCTGGGATTATAGGCATAAATAACCACTCCAGGATTCATTCATTTCTTTTGTTTTCTTTTTTATTATTAGTAAATACAGCTATGGATTTATCAATCTAATTGATCTTTTGCAAGATGTAACTTTAAAATTCATCAGTTTCTCTCTTCTGTTTGCCTACATCCTATTTCATTAATTTATAATCCTAACATCATTATTTCCTTTCTTCTGTGATAAGTTATCTGTAAAATAGTAAACAATTATCAACACACCCCATTACTAATTTTCTCTCCTTGATTTTGATTAAATTTATATTTAAATTATACATAACACAAAAATTACATATATATATGCATGTATATATATGAATGAGGTAATGTGATATTTCAATACATTGATATATTATGTAATATTTAAACCAATTTAAACCTATTTCCTCAAACATTGTCATGTCTTTATGGTTAAAACTTTCAAATTACCTTCTTCTAGCTTCTTGTAATATAGTCCTTTATTATTACCTATAGTCACCCAAACTTCTTTTTCTTAATTTAACCTAGTACTCATGGATGATTCTTTCCCCATCCCTTCCTCCACCTGCACTTCTCAGTTTCTGGTGACCACAATTATCCTCTCAACTTCTATGAGATCATCGTTTTTATAATCCATATCACTGTACATGTTGTTCTGCTCCTGGCTTATTTCACTAACCATAATGATCTCCAGTGTCAACCACATTGTCTTAATGACAGAATTTCACTATCTTAATGGCTACACAGTATTCTGCTGTGTTTATTTGCCATGTTGTCTTTGCTCATTCATTTATGGATGAACACTAAGCTTGTTTCCATTTCTTGGCTATTATGAATAGTGCTGCAATGAACATGGGAGCACAATTGTCTCTTCTAGACAACTGATTTCATTTTCTGGAACTAAATGCATATTAATGGGATTGCTGGATAATATAGTAGTACATTTTAAATTTTTAAGGAATCTCCATATGATTTTTCATAATAGCTATCATCCTCTTGATTTGGTACTATGCCTAATGATGTACCTAATAGGGTGAGACAAGGTGATGAGATAGCACTTCAAACTTAATAAGTTTAATAAGAGCCTTGCTACAGTGTAAGTAGGTTCTCTTCTTCTTTCTTCATCTACCCTTTCTTCTCTTTCTCACGTCTCCTTCCCACCCCTGTCCTTCTTTCTCACTTTCTTTGACAGTGAGAAATAAAGAATCCTAGTTCAAAAAGAAATAAGAAAGTCCTCTCACAGCCACGTTATTGATCTTGTTGAGGTGTCAGTTGAGATCACAGGCCCCTCTGTCACTTCACAAGATTGTCTAAGAACTTGAGTCAGAGGGACTCACCTCGATTACATTCAGAGTCCTGACTCAAAAAGCTGTTAATATTATGTGTTCATTGTATTCAGCCACTCAATGCCGAGGACATTCATAATGCAATAATAAGTAAGTAATCCTAATTTTAATGTCTAAAACAATAGCTAATAATGCCTAAAAACTGTAGGATGACATTCAGTTTCCCGTGTCTTTTTAGATTTATGAACAATTATAAAAAGTTTCACATTTATAAGGAAAACATTGTATATACTGCAAAACAACAACCTGTACTAAACATATCAATAAATTCAGGTCTAAGACAAATAATTAATTAGAAATATGAATAAAAACTAACAAGTAATTCGAGAGGATGGATAAATGTCCAGTTGAGTTGGAGAAACAAAAGAAACAAAACAGAAATATATATATATATATATAAATATATATATATATTCTTTCAGCTAGGGACAGAAATAGGTGGTAGATGACAGTTAAAAAACATGTGAGTCACATGCTCAATACACACTGGTACACAGTACCTGCCTAAGAGGGAGACAATTAGAACTCGAAAAATGACAATGACTTTCCCGAACCTGTCATGCCAAGAATCAAGTAAAGATGAACAGTAGATTAGGACTGGAGAGCTGCTTCTGTGTAGCAGCACAAGCAAGAGGCAGGAAGCTGAGCAGGGAGCAGACATTACAAAAAGCCTTCTGCAAATTTGGCCCCACCATGAACAAAGACAGCACTGGAAGGATTTGGAGTCTCTGGTGCACTGAAGAAACAGCAAACTCCAAACTCAACTCAGCTTTTAACCAGATTAGCAGAAACCACTATCACGAAGGTCTAGCAGAGAGAAAGATGTGTTCATCTTTAAGTGTAAGATTTTAATCTCAGTTTCTGCTGTCACATACAACTCCAGTTTACAAAAATAATGAAGACAATTATCATAATGCATCTTTCCTCTGATGGCCTGCAGTATTTCTCTTTATGATTGCATTTCAGCCATGTAATCATAGTATATTTGTTGTCTGTGATAGTGTGCGATTCATTATATTCATTCTTTTTGAGTGTCACTGAATTTCTTAGATCTGTGAAGTTCACTTCAAATTTCAGCTATGATATCTTCAAATATATCATCTGCACACATCCTTTTCTGGATCTCAATAACATCTACTCTGTATTGTTCAACATATTCCAAAAAATGTCTGAAGTTCTGTTAATTTCTTTTTCAGTCTCTTTTGATCTCTCCATTTTTCAGTTTGGATAATTTATATTTCAATGTCTTCATGATCTTTTCTTATGACTTCTCTCATTTTCTGAGAAAACTGAACAATGTGTTTTTCATCATTTCATAATATTTTTTAAATTTCGTTCTCAGGTAATTCTCCTTATATTTTCTACTTTCTTTCTTCATATATTTGCATATTTCTTACATTGTAGGCACATTTTGAATAACTGTTTAAAAGTTATTTTACATTAATTTTATTATCTCCATCTCTTTTTCTTCTCATAATTTTATTTTTCTCTTATTTATGAGTCTACATTTTTCTGTATCTTTGTATGCCTAATAACTTTTTAATTTGATATTGAACATTAAATATCATTATATTTTTCACTACCTGGATTTTGTTGTCTTCCATTACTGATTATGGAGTATGTTTTATCAGATATATAAATGACTTTCTATCAACTTAATTTTTTTAGCTTTACTAGGTCATGCAGAGAGTAGTCTTATCTTTATGATTACTAGCATAACATCAGATGAGAAGTCTCCAAAGCTAGCCAATCAGACAACAATATCTCTCCACTTTACTAAGCGGGAATGCGTACATCTTTCAGCCCTGTGCAAGTCCTAGAAATATTTTAGCTTACAAGTCCCCGGTAGTTATTTTTCCCCACTCTCTATATTTTTTTCAGTCTGGTCTTGTGTAATTTCACTGAATAAACTGCCAGATTATTGTTTACCAAAAGTTCCAAGTTAGCCAATTGTGGATTTATGAAGCTGTTCCTCCGCGTAATTTCCTCCTCTATCATATTCTATCTTTCAAATTCTGGTGATCTCTGTCACACAGATTTCCAAAATTAATCTCCTTTAATGATACAGTGTGGTTTTTCTCTTTGTATTACCCTCTGTGACTTCAATCTAGAAACTGTCTTGAGGAAAAGTATGAGGATAATTCATGGTATTTGGTTCCTATCTCTTAGAAAACAACAGCCAGTAACTATTTATTGTGTGGTATCTGCAAACATTTGTGTCCAGTTTTCTATTAAGTCTTCAGAGGTCATGTATAGGGACAATTATCACTAGAAGCTAAAGTTTCTCCATTTAATGTTTAATTGCTATACTAGTTTATTTTTCTAAAAACTCATTTTCTAAAATGCTGCTGTTAATTTTTCTTTCTTTTTCTATACATATATTCAAAATCTTTTCAATATTTTCAAATATATTGATCCATAGTAGTATACTCATTGAAGACAATATCAAATTAAGACATTTTTTGACTTGGTAAATTATATTGATGTTTATGCATTTTAAATTTATGCTAGTTATATGTTTGGAGAATTAGTGATTTCTGAATGATTTCTTATTTTATTTGAAGCATAATTTCAAGGAATTTCTGTTGTCTAGGATACAGACAAAATTCTTTAGATATGACCTCTGTATGTTGCCAAAAGGAACATAAAATTATTATCCCAGGTCTATTCTTGGTAAAAATCAAGGCTTGGGATTGTACTGTGCAAAGGTTAATGTAAGCATGTGTACAAACCTATAGGCAAGCTATTTCAAAGTTTTACTTCCTCAGAAAATTTCATTAACTCTTTTATAACTGAGCATCAAGGCAATTTTTTTAATGTTGCATGTGTGTCAGAAAGGTAAGATTTATTTATGGATTACCTCATGTCCCAAATTGCATTTGCTTTATAATCTTTTCTCAATATTCTTTTGAGTTTTTGCATGCATAGGCTTATGTCCCTCAGATTTTGCACAGTTATCTTCAGGATTGAAGATGTTTTAAGTCTTACTATTTAGTTATATTCCTTCATCAACATTTTTGCTTGATATACATTGCCAGCTTATATTCAAAGCAGTTTAGAATATTTTAAAATATATTTTTCTCATCCTCCTTAGTTTTTGTCTGGATAGGGTTAGTCCATTATCCTAGAAAATTAAAATATAATAAGTGGAAATCCTGCCTCACTCTTTAAAGATATGTTTAGAAAATATAATAAATGGCAGGCATTTAAAAACCCAAAATTTAAACACTAAAAACCTGGGGAGTTGCTTCCTTTTGATATAAATCTCCAATAATATACAAATAAGAAGTCAGGATAATATTAACCTTGTGTCCAGTAAAATTTAGAATGTGTCATCAAGTAGGAAAAAGGAGCAATTTAAAATGTGGAAAGATCACAAGATTAAGAAAAATCAAATTACCATATATGCAGAACTACTGAAGACATTTAAAAGAAAATAAGAGATCTGAAGGAGATATAAAATCCTAATGAAATTCATAGTTAGATAACATAAAAAGGAGAAAAATTTTAAAGCATAGAGGAAATATTCTAATGAACTACCTTTGAATAATAAAACTTGTGAAACAATACTTAATGATGGAGCTAGAGTAAAAAAATTTAAAGTAATTATTAAAACTTATTGATACATAGTCCCTAAAATTGAAATTTTATCTTATATTTATGAATTATTATAGATTAGATCATAACTAAAATAATTGGAATTTTCAAGTATAAGGAAAAATTTAGGGGATTAATAAGATAATCAAAATCTAATTGGTCTCAACCTTCCCTGGAATCCTAAATATCTATGAGATCAGATGAAATGTTTAAGAGTGTCAAAGATATGTTAGTATTTGAAATTTTGATAATTATATAGAATTTTAATATATAAAAATATACAGTGTATATATATGTGTGTGTGTCTATATGCAAGTTATCTAATTGTTACAATGTGAAAACAGCATAAACTAAGACATTTTGAGATCAACATGGACTAAAGAAGCAATTACATATAATTTTTACAGGTCATATGAAGACCTACATAAAATCAATACAAGAAAAATCCAATATTCACCATATAATTGAAACACCAAGTATTTTGGGACAAATTCTCAAGTTATTTATCTTATGTGTGATTTTAAAATCCATTGAATAAAAAAAAGTGATAAATTAAGTTTTGAATTTATAACCTCATTTTAGATTAACAAGAATTATCAGGCTTACTTAGAGATAAGTTTGGGCATAATGGCATATCCCTGTAACCCCAGTGACTCAGGAGGCTGAGTTAGGGGGAATTACAATTTGAAAGCTTGTGTTGGTAAATAAGTATTAAATCCTATCTCAAGATCAAAAGGGTTTGGTATGTGTCAGTGGTAATGCATTTGCCTAACATGTGTGGACCCTGGATTCAATCCCCAACACCACAAGAAGAAAAGAATAAAGAAAGACAGAAAAATGATCAAACATATTCATTAACAAAATAAGATTCAATGAAATAATTTTCTGTAATTGTAATATTTATTAAGAGTTATTTATGATTACATTTTTAAAATATTAAAAATCAAAATGCATATGTAGAGTGTAATTTGGCAAAAAAATAATTGAGAACAAAATGTACATTTACAGCAAAATGCAGGTCTAAGTATAAACTGCAAGTATGCCTAAAAATAATACAAGATTACAGAAACAATAAGAAATATAAAATTTGTGTACAAATGTTAAAAATATGTCATTCTTTTAAATGCTACTTTATTAAAGAGTACAATAACAACTTTCAGTTATAAACCATTAAAAAGAATCCAATCAGTAACAAAATTTCAAAGAAAGGCTAAAAGTAAGAGGACAAGCAAAGATTTATCAAACCAATGTTAAAAAGAAAATAAATGTGGTAAGATTAGTATCAGACAGAATAAAGGAGAAATCTCAGTGCTTACATTGGGATGAAAAAAAATAGTTTTATATTGATGAAAAGATACAAATCCACAAAAGACTCCAACGATCATGAACCTTTTGCTGACAAATTACATTTCATGAAAAATGTATAAAGCAAAATCCATTAGAAGTAAAAAGAGAAATTGATAAAAACACAATTGTCATCAGAGAGTTTAGCACATCATTACAGATCCATGGCAGCCCAACTAATTCTAAAGTGTGAGCACATAATTTTAGAACAATATAATAAATAATGTTAGAATAACTTCAAATGTTTTATTTTCAAGAAGAGCCTCCTGTAGAGACTTTGCTTTGTAACTGCCTCTCTAAACATGGGAAAGCAGCACAAAGGTGAAGCTTCTATCCCGACTATCTGTAGTTCAGACTTCTGTACCTTTTGTCCTCACTAGGAAGGGTAAAATGACTAATCCTGCAAAATTACGTCAGGATAGACATCAGTTAGGGTGCCTATTCAGCTCATAATGCGCACTTCTTCAAAACTGACACTGGAAACAGCAAACCCACCAAAGGTTCTAACACTGCTACATGACTTGCCACTTAACAATAGCTACTTTGTGACTGGGATTCAAACTTGAATAAATGTTTCACTTACCCCATTGATAAATTATGTGAAGCCAGGTGCTGGTTCCTAGAAGTAAAGAGCCTTAGCTGATAGTAAAGTAAGTTAATAATCTTCCAACAGCCTCCCATTTGTGAATCTACATAAGTGGTACTGTACCATATTAACACAGGCTCTAAAATCAAATTTCTGAGTTTGTATACTGGTTCTACCACTTAGTAATACAACCACACACACACAAACCTATATATTAGACATGATCTTCTTGAAACTTGGTCAAAATTACCAGTCTTGTTAATTTCCCTTATTTTTTAAATGCAAGGGAATATAATTTAATTTATTGTTTCTGTAAAATTATTTTTCTTACTTGGTTATTGTGTCTGGTCTAGGAAATTTGAATACTACCATAATTAAAAGGTGTGTTTGCATGTGTGTGTACATACTTAGTGGCTACATTTGGTAGTGAGTAATTTTGAATGGAATGAAATTTGAAAGTCAAATTCTTCTTTTAGGCTGACCCTACTTCATTTCCCAGCAGCATGAATGGTCTAAACAGAATCAATATTATCAAAATATTTTACAACAGGAGTAAACTTACTTAAGCAAGTGGGGTATACTTTCCACTACTTTGGTACATCTTTTGGAAGTTTATCTTTCTATGGCTTTCATGACAACATGTAGGGTGTTCTGCTCTTCTTCTGTCATATCTAATTTGGTGGTATTGGTGGTGTTCTTAGGAATCCAGTCATAGGCCTTCCTTTCACTTCTCCTGAGAAATTCCTTGGATTATGCTATCGTTTTAGTAGGCTTTTTCATTGTTGTGATGAAAAGACCTGACAAAAACTATTGTAGAAGAGGAAAAATTTATTTGGGGCTCACAGTTTTGGAGGTTATAGATGGCCATTGCTCAGGGCCAAAAATGAGGCAGAAAATCATGGCAGAAGAGTGTGGTAAAGAAAGAAGCTCAAGACTTGACCACCAGGAAAAGAGAGAGAGAACAAAATATGAACCCAAAAGATTTACCCACAATGATTCACCTCCTCCAGCCACACCTTACCTGCCTACAGTTACCACCAAGTAAACCCCTATTATGGGATTAATGCTTTGATTAGATTAAATCAGTTGATTGGTGTGGTTATCCTACAAGTTTCTAATGCAGCAGATTTGATTAAAATGTTACCACCTCTCATAACCTAATCATTTCACCTCTAAACTTTCTTGCATTATCTCACACATAAACATTTAGGGAACCCTTATATCTAAACTATAACATTTCAGCCCTGGTAAAAGTCTTATATGCATATCACAATGAAAAATATATTTGGTTCATTTTCAATAGCCCCGATAGTCTCAACAGTTTCAGTATTACCTAAAAGTGTAAGTTCAAAATCTCCTTTGTAACTCAAGGCAAACTCTCAGTGTGAGGCCCTGCAAAATTCAAAAGAAAGTTATATAATTTCAATATGTAAATGCACAGAGTAAACTTTTCCATTCCAAAAGATAGAGAGAGAGGGGCATAGGAAAAAGTGGTAGGACCAAAACAAGACTGAAATCTAGCAGGGCAAACAAGTTCTTTAGCTTCACATCCAATATCTGGGGCACATGGCATTGTGATATTCTCTCCAAAGGGTTTATACAGTCCTTTCCTTATGTCCTTGCTGTTTTCAGCCCACAAGACCTCTCTCTTGCCTTATTTCTATTCAATGCCAGCAGCTTTCATTGACAGACATTCCACATTACTGACATCTCTTAATCTCAGGGTTCACCACTGCAGCTGTGGCTTCCCTCTTTTGTTGACATGCATTTCCCTCTCTGGGGCTGTGTGCAGGGACTCCAACCTTGCTGCACTTTGCCTGGTGGACTCCTAGGCCCTCCTTTAAAATCTCAGTGGAAACCTCCATTTGCCCCTAAACCCAACATGCTGCAATCTTATAGAACCAGCACCATGTGGTTGATTCCAAGGTTTGCCACCATCTCAAGAAGTATCCAAGCCTATAGGGCCCATGGTTAATCATCCTCTGAGTTTCTGGACAACTGAGCATGGTAAAATAACTTCCCAGTGACCCCTGTGCCAGC
The DNA here is from genome assembly GCF_052094955.1 of Ictidomys tridecemlineatus. Taxonomy (NCBI): domain Eukaryota; kingdom Metazoa; phylum Chordata; class Mammalia; order Rodentia; family Sciuridae; genus Ictidomys; species Ictidomys tridecemlineatus. Next base: position 58,966,284 of record NC_135484.1, on the reverse strand, counting down.
AGGATGTCCCATTGGTCTCTTGTCAAAGGAAATTTTACTTTTACACCCTTGAGCCTAGGATGGGTATGATCTTGACAATTCCAGAGATAACCTGAAACCATCTTTCCTATTGTCTCTGGGTAAAGCCTTTAGTATTTTTTTAAGGGCTGTAATTCCTTTAACAACCACACCTTCCTTAGTCCAAATTTTACTTGCAATTTCTTGGCCAAATTGCGTATTTTTCAAGTCTTTGTGCTTGCTTTCTGCTCCTGATTATCACAATAAACTTGACTAAAAGCTGCCGGCAATACTCATGCCACCACCTGAAGGCAATGCTGCCTTAAAATTTCTTCTCCTGGATTAATTAGTTCATCACCTTTAAATTCAGACTCACAGAAAATCTAATTACACAGGCAAATGAAGACAACTTCTTAGCTAGAAATTGGCCTTTTCTTCTCTTCTGAAGCCAGATTCATCCTTAAACTTTTCAAAATTTCTCTTACAAATTCCAAAAAGCTTTAAAAGCTCCTGAACCACATGGACAGTTTAGTTACAGCAACAAACCCCCTTCTCAGTACTAATTTTCATTTTCCTCAGCTGTTTGACTGCTGTGACCAAAAGACCCGATGAGAAAATTTTAGAGGAGAAAAAATTTATTTTGCTGCTTAAGGTTTTAGACATCTCCGTTTAAGGGATCAACTCTATTGCACTGGGCCAAAGGAATTACAGAGCATCATGGTAGAAGAGAATGGTGAAAAAAGGTGGCTTAGAATTTTGCCACCATAAAGCAGAGATAGAGAGCTCCCCTTACCATGAACAAAATACAAACCCAAAAGGATTCACTTAGTAACCCACCTATGGAACCACGTCCTTTCTGTCTACAGTTACCACCCAGTTAATCCCTTTCAGAGCATTACACTTCTAAATTATTTTTCATTGCCCATTGTCGCGACCCCTCACCGGCAAAGGAAACACGACACAGGATTCTTCTTTCAGCAGTTTACTCAGGACCTTTGAATCATGATGAGAAAACAGGAACAAGAAAGGAAAAAGCGCCAGCGGTACCCAGCCTCGCCAATGAACTAGCACCACGTGGAGAAGTCCAATAGGTACAGCGCAGCTGAAGCAGGCCAGAGCCCAGCCCCAAGCCTTACAAGGAGTTGTTTACTTCTAACAACTCTAACCGCTAAGTCATCAGAAGCAGGAGGCCAGCGCCATTTTCAGGGTGCAGTCGCCGGCTCCCAACAGCCCATATATGAGATTTTAGGGTGCATCTCATATCTAAAGCATGGCAGCTGACAACAATATGCTTGCAATATTTCAGATATAGATCTTTAGTCCCAGCTCTCATTTTGTATTTTGATGGAATATTCAACTCCATATGCCTGAAATTGACATTGAGATGTAACCTCAGTGCTTTGCTGTGCTTAATAGCCTAATGAAGTGAATTTTAATCAATTCTGCTGCATTAGAAACTTGTAGGATAACCATATCAATCACCTGATTTAGTGATTTTTATTATATTTTTTCTAGATCTCTGTACTGACTAAACATCTCTTTGTACCTGTTCTTGTGCATCAAAATTCCTCTTCACTAGACTTCTGAATTTTCCAAAATGTTTAGTACTTTCAGTTCATTCAAACTGGAATAAAATGAGTATTTTATTCAGATATCAATTTACAGTTATATTCAGATATCACTTTACAGTTAACAGAGGTTTCTTTATTTCTATATTTATTTATTATTTTGTGATTATTAAAAATTTACATAAATTATAATTCACCATTCTAACCATGCTAAAATGTACAATTCAGTGACTTTAATACTTTTGTAATACAGTGCAACCATCACCCCTGATTCTAGGATGTTTTTATCACCTGAACAAACCTTGAAACCCATTAAACATTCGTGGACTATTCCTCCATACTACAGTCTTGGCAACACAGTTCTGACTTCTTTTTTAAATGTATTTGTCTATTATGAACATTATATATAAACAGAATCAAACAATATGAGGACTTTTGTGTAGCTTATTTCATTTAGCCCGATGTTTCAGGATCCATCTATGTTGATCTGGGGTTTAGCTCAGTTGTACAGCAGTAAATTTCCAGGCCCACACAAAAAAGAAAAATAAAAATACATTCGTATTATAGCATGTATCAGGACTTTATTCCTTTTTATGAATGATATTCCATTATACTTTTATCAAATGAACATTTAAATTGGTTACAGCATTTGGTCAATTATGAATGTGCTATGAACATTAATATACAAATGTCTGAACACTGGTTTTCAGTTAGTTTTCATACCTATCCAAGAATAGAACAACTGTGTCATATATTAATTCTATATTAAACATTTTGAGAAACAAACTATTTTCTAAAGTGGTCACACTGATGTTCAATCCTATTGCCATTTCATGAGAATTTCAACTTCCCCGCATGCTTACCAACTTTTATTATTTTCTTTTCTTTTACAGATAACCTAATGAGTGTGAACTAGTTTCATTTTTGGTTATGATTTTCATTTCTTTAATGACTACTTGTGGTGTCCAAAAACATACATTTACTGGGTAAATGTATGTGTTCTTTGGAGAAGTGTATTTTTAAGTTCTATCTCAAGATTATTTCTGATATTCGAAATTCTTAAAATTTTGTTTAATTTTAAGATAAACTAGATCATTTATAGTTAAAAAAAAAGAAGTTGGAATTTTGATAGGCATTACATTCTATCCAAGTCAATTTGAGAACACTTGTCATTCTAATGGTATTAAACCTTTAAATTCATTAACACAGAAAGTCTTTCCATTCATTTAGTTCTTTAAATTTTTTTTCAGCAATGGTTTATACTAATTGATAAGTATTCCACCTCCATGATTAAATTAATTCTTATTTTTTTATTTTAATTTTATCATAATCAGAAATGCTTTCTTCATTTAATTTACAGATTGTTCACATTAAAGTATAACATATAAGTGATTTTCTAAACTGCCATTATCATAACCTCTACAATCATTAATTAACAAGTAAAAACTTTACCAAAATTTTCTGAAAAGGATTTAGTAAATATTTACTGCCATAAAGTTAAATTTCCAGGAATATAAAGAGAAATATCACTTGTGAATCTCAAAAAAGAAAATTTTGGAGAAGTTGAGAATAGAATAATGGTCATCAGAATCTAGGAAAGAGAGCTCAGGAGAGGATGGACAACAAGTACAAGTTACAGTTAGGAAGACTAAGTTCTAATGTTCTGTTATTTATTAGGATCACTATAACTAATAATAATAATAATTTTGATATTTCAAGATAGCAAGAAAAGATTGTTGGTGCCAAAACCCAGGAAAGGGGAATTCCTCGCTGCTCGAGGGCCCCCTATCTCAAGGTTTGCCATCCTCATCCACTATTTCGAGCACTGCTCACAACATCGGCTCTTCAGTAGGTGAGTTCCCCTATCGGGTATCCAACTTCAGATGGGTTATGCAGGGGCTTTGACTGTGATCATTTGGCAAACCTCTGACACCCAATCTGGAGGGGAGAACGCACCCCACCACGACCTTCACGAGCAGGAGGTACTGAGAGGTGGAAGAAAAGGCACTACCCCCTCCTCTCTCTCTCTAACTACCCTTGTCCCTCTCCTGGCCTAAATAAACCGAAAAGCCTGGTGCCAGGTGGCCCATGACTTCTGGCCGTTCTGGGCCTGCCGGCTGGACTCTCAGGGACAACTCGACCATTCTCCCGGCCCCGACTCTCCTGAGTCATATTGGTTGAGCTCCCCTTGCGGGGACGCCTGTGAGGAGGCTCATCCAATTCTGTTCCAGTCCAAACCCTTCCCACCTTCCCACTTCCTTCTTGGGGACCATTATGGGGGCCTCTTCTTCCCTTCCTGCAGACTCCCCCTTAAAATGCCTCCTGGCTAATCTGGATCAGCTATCCCTCACTGCTGATATAAATCCCAAGACTCTCATGAAATTTTGCACACAAGATTGGCCTTACTATAAATTGGACAATCAAAGTCAATGGCCACCAGGAGGATCCCTAGATCCCGCAATTCTCAGAGATCTGTTTAACTTCTTTGAGCGCTGGAAAAAGTGGAAGGAGATCCCCTGTGTTGAGGCTTTTTCTCTTCTTCGTTCTTAGCCCGACCTTTTCTCTTACCTTAATAACCCTACTGACCCTCCTTTCAATCCGGCAGATGAACCCCATTCCTACTGAACTCCCCTGTTGGCTCCCCCTGCTCCCCCTTACACCAATAGTCCCCCCCAAACTAGGTCCCGCTTCCTAGTCCCACAAACCATGGCCCCTTTAAGAGAGGTTGCTGGACCTGAGGGCATTATCTGGGTACATGTCCCATTCTCTATGAATGACCTCATGCAACTAGAGGCAAGCCTTGATTGTTCTTTCAAAGATGATTTTCAATATTTTCACTACAAAGAAATAACAGGTTTTTGAGTTGACTCATAAGCTAATCACCTTTATTTGATCATTGTATAACACACACACACACACACATACACATGCTTAAACATCACATTGTTCTTCATAAACATGTATATTTATTATCATCAGTTATTAATAAAATATTCTTTAATCTGATTTTCATGATTCTAAGTCCAGTTTACTTCATATTCTTTCATTTGTGGGAGTAAAGGAGGCATCAACTAAAATATGTCAAAGAAGAAAAGCTAATATTCTATTCTTACAGTAAACAGTGCTCTGGTGCAAACATCAAGTAAACATGAAGGAATTTTCTCCATGGAAATTTAGCAAGACAAAAGCTAGTGGCCAGAAACTGATGCCTTCAATTTATTGCTATCCATTCTCTTGGAAGCAACTGCTACCACATAACTGTTTATATGAGTTAAAGTCTTGGTCTCCAGACAGATGAGACTCTGCTAAGATGAAAATTTGGAAAACTTGCAGACAGCCTGTTGCCTCATCTTCATAATTCTAAATGAGCCCTATAGGGCATTCTGAAAGAATCAGAGTGAAAAAAACTTTAATAACATAGGAAATTTTATTTTGTTTGCTACATAATTCCAATCCTAGAATAATATCTCAATTCAGTACCCTATTTAGCTAAGAGAGACAAATCTTTTTTTAATTAAGAAAATTATTTTCTTTTAACATTGTTAGCATATGCATCATTTCCATTACTCACTATTCCTTCATATTGATTTTAAATTTCATCTGGTGCCATTTATCTTTAGACTGATGATATGTTTTGAGTAGGTATGATATAGAAAATGTGTTGAGGACAAATTCTCTTGGTATTTGTATATATAAAAATGTATTTGATCTTAAAATAATATGAATGATGGCTGATCTCATCAGGAGGATCTATGAAATATTTAAAGTTCTGAAAAATGAACCAAAAATATCAATTCCGATTTTCATATTCAGTGAGTCAATTTTAACCAGAAAAGTATGAAAGTCATGTACAATTTCAGCTGCAAAAATATTTCAGAAAATATATCTTTTAACTTACTAGGTACAACTTTCTGATAATTATATTGCTTAAAATTAACATTCACAAGATCCTTACATTTTAAATTTTTTTTCTAAATTCTCCCAAATATATTCAACTGAAATAAATGAAAATATCACATAATTTATAAAACTAATTTTATAACAACTCTAAAACTAATTTTAAAACAGTTTTGGAGAACATTATATGGATATAATGTCTATTGATATTCATCAAGTTCTTCCTACTGTGAGTCTAGGCTGAATCAAAATTTTATTCTTCTGTTTTATCAGTCAATTTATTTTTCAGTCTATTTATTTTTAAACAAAGGGTAAAGTAATTCCTTTTTCATGCAAAATCTAGGTTGAGCCAAATTTCAGATTACCACATGTACAATAATAAAAATAAAAGCAAATGTATAACAACAAGGCTTACTCTATTTTGCTAGAACTGTAACTTCTTGGAGGTAGCAAAATGTCCAAATAAAATGCTGTATTTCCAAAGAGGGGAATGACCTTTTGATAAATTCTGATCATTAATCCTAGTAGGAATTATAAAAAGGGATTTTTCGGTGACTGCCTTTAAAAGAAGACTTGCCTTATTAAAAAAAAAAAAAAAAAAAAAAAAAAAACCTTTGTTCCTTTTTCTTCTTTTTCTTCTTCCTACCTGGAAAGCAGACATGATGTTTAGGGCTGGGTTGGCCATTTGAAATCAGGATACAAAACTTTGTAGTCAGGATTAAAGATGGTGGAGATGAAAGGCAGGACATGAAGCAATGGTGATATTACAGAGTGACTGTAGAAGCCCTGTACTGGTAAAATACAACTTATTTTACAAAAAAAAAAAAAAAAAGACAATAGACCTATATGTTGTTACAGATACTTTGGAAGAGGAGTATGTCTCCACTAGGTTCAGCCAAACATAATCCTGATTTATACTGAAACTGTATCATTGGTTAGAGCATTATCAAAAAATAAAGAAATACATAAATAAAATATAAAAATAACAAGTTTGCTAAAACTGGGCTCTACATAAATATTTATTTTAAATTCATTTATTATTAATTCATGCTTATTAAATTTGTGGCTGTTCTTGACATCAGGCGTGAAATAGTGAATAAGCACAAAAATACCTTTTCTTTTAGAACCTTAATTCCAATGGAAATATACCAAAATTCAGCAAAAAATATGATAGGCCAAGTGGTAATAACTTCTATGGCAGAAATAAAATATAATGAAAGAAAAGTAAGTGATGATTTAGAGAAGTACTGCCATTTTAGGTCACAGAGTCAGGAAAACTTATTTCAATAAGGTGAAAAGTAAGCAGAGATTTATTGGTGAAATCATTGGTCCCATTCTTTTCTTCTTTTGTAATGTATCCTTGAAGTTTCTTTCCCTAAAGGAATGAAGCTTATCACCATTCCCCTTCATTTTGGGTATGGCCAACTGAACTTAATTTCACTAGTAAAATGAGGAAAAAATGATGGTGTGTCTACACTGAGTTTATGCTTCAAGATTCTCTTTGCGGTTTTGCTCCGTCCTTAATTATGTGAGTGCCACTTGATAAGGCACATAGAACCCAGCCCAGCCTAGGTTAAAACATTGATCCCCAACCAGCCTACAGGGTTTAAGGAAGCCTAGTTGTGATTAGCAAAACCACCAAGCTCAGTACAGCACAGATCAGTTCACCAGCAACACATCCACGGAGCATGATTCCTCAGAGTCATTTAGTATTAAGACACAGGGGTTTATGCAACAATTATTTATCTTTACAAAACATAAATTTAAAAGAAGTTGGCCTGGGATTGTAAAAGCTCATCATTTGCTTTGGAAACCTATTGACTTTGTAGATATATTTATGTTGTACTTACAAGTACAAAAAATGGTTGACCAAATATTTTCAGATCATGAGAACCATCTTTTTTATCTGCAAAGAGATTATAATATGGAAAATATGAAAGAAATGTTTAGCAATGTAGAAGATAGAATGAAGCTCTTAACATACATATGATTAGAAGACCTGAAAATAACATAGGGGAAAAAAAAATCCTATGCTATTTATTGAGGTAGTTTTCCAGAAGTAGTAAAAACCATAAATACACATATACAAGTAAAATACATATCCAATGTAGGGCAAATAAAAAAGAAATTCACACATAAAAGAATTGTAGAGTAACTATTAATCTCAGGGAGAAAAAGACTATAATGGAGTTATTTGCTGGAAAGGACAGACCACATGCAATAGGAAGTATGACATAGAGAAACCCAACAGCAACAACGGAATGGAAGCGCCAAATGAGAGGGAAGCTAGATCTCATTGCAGAGTTGTGCATTACGAAAAAACTTATTGAAAACTGAGGAAGAGATGAAGCATTAAATAAAGAAAAGCAGCACTTTAGAAAGCAAAATTCTAGAGCCCTGCAAGCTACTGTGATAGTAGCACAAGTGCTTGGTGAAATGCCTTAGCTTTGGGGACATGGAAGAGAGAAGTACACTATGTGAACTTACCCTATTAATCACTGGAGGAGTACTGAGTCCTTAACCTTTGAAAGATGCCCTGGATCACCCTTGGACCCTGCACACAATATGCACCAGTCATCCGTGAAACCCATCTAATCACCAGGAATAATAGGAAAGATATAGGACCTAATCTATACAAAGGTAACATTAAAAAAAAAAAAAAACCAAGATGAACCATGTAATAGTTCAAACAAAGCAACAAGGAAAGGACACCAGAAAAATCTGGCCACCAAAGAGAAGAAAACTGCAACCCTATATTTTGAAATAATTAAACAAAATCATACACACTTTCAAATAATTACATAAATCCAATAATTCCTAATCCTAGAAAGGAAATGTTCAGAAAATGAGTTAATTTAAAAAAAAAACTCAAGAAAGAAGTTTTAAATGGAAATAAAGATTACATATACATAAGTAATTTATACTACATGTATATTCATATGTATGTATGTATATAAATATAATGTAAATATACACATGCATACCTCTACATAAAGAATACAGTTTATTATGTATATAAATATAATGTAAATATACACATGCATACCTCTACATAAAGGAGAATACAGATGATAAATAATACAAAGGAGAAAAGTGATGAACAAGAGAATTTGAGCAATAATATAAATAATGATACTTATAGATAACAGTCCATAGGATAAAATAAACATAAGGAGCCTAAACTGACATAAATGAAGGATCAAATAAATAAATGTAAAGAAAGAACAAGATAATTTCATTTAATAAGTATAAAAAGAGCTGGGCTCAGAGGCACACTCATGTATCACTTACAAGCAGGTAGTGGAAATCGCGTGCAGGGTACAAGGGTAATATTTTTAATTCCTGCAATATTTTTAATTCCTCAATGTATTTACCCCCAAAATATTGATTAATTCTGAAAGGAAAAATAGTAACTTTACTCGCAAGAAACCTGGAAGACACTGATTTAACGAAATAATTAAATATCTTCAATAATGGGACTGTCAACATTACAGACCTTCAGATAAAATATGCAAAATGGCATATCATTTCTATAGTTGTCTTGAACAAAATACTCATCCTCAATCTCATCCCAAGTGAAAATTTATAAGGTGCTATAATTCATTAGAAAAGAAATTTATATGGAATTTTGATCTATGACAATAAACTTCACTCATCAGAAATATAAGAAAAATTACATTTAAATTAGTAATTTTAAAGTAGGAAATTAGTACTGAATGCAAGCTACAATTAAAAATAAATAACTAAATGTAGTAACATGACCATAGGGCTAATATGTAGGAAGGCAGAAAATCTAGCCAGTTATGGGTCCATATTTCTCTTAAGTCTTCTGCCAGCACTTTAAGAGCTGAATAAGAAAAGGAGTAGCTGAGTGTGGCTTTCTACCAATATATGGAACAAGGGAGAAAAATAGTTTTCAGGATCTGAGAAGAAGAGGAAAACTCATAAATAAATACACTTTGAAAAAGAACCATAGAGGTCATATTCTCAGAATGAATGTGAATTGGAAGAGGACTTGCTCTCACAGGGTAGAAAGTCTGGCTTTGTATCATTTAACCCCCAATGTAATTAAATAGTCCTGGATTTGTTGATTTCTCTAGTTTTCAGGTAGAACCAATTCAATATAATTGTGAATAAGTTATAATTATCATAGACCTCAAGTCCTCTCTCAAATTTTAAATATGCATTGTTTTCAAATGCACTTCAGCACATCCACAAAAGAGCAAGTTCTAAGACAAAATAAGAAAACAGAAAATCAAGAGGAAGAGACCCAAGAGTTTCTATCCATGATTTTAACATTAATTGTGCTAATCATTCAAAAGAATGTGACAAATTTAATAACTTTACAAAGCAAAGAGAAGAGTTAACATTCTAGAACAATTTAACATATTTATTTAAATATTTAATAGATTTATTTAAATAAATATAAAATATGTAATAAATATATTTTACTATATTTATTAAAATATTTAATATATTTAGGTGAGCAATAGTTAGTGTTAGCTCCACTATCAACTTTGGGTCTTCCCTTTGCACTGCACCTTGGAGTCTGTATTATGGATCTCTACCAGGGTTCTGCTGTTATTTTTACTCAATATGTATTATGCTGATATCAGAGAGTGGAGCAAGCAGATATACCAGATATGCATTTTTATTTCCCTGGAGCTCAAGAGTCTGCTCTTTGCAGTAGTAATTGTTCTTTTTCCTTCCTTGGCTATAGTTCTGAGTAGAGCATGCATCACTGCCCCTCCTCCAGGTATATCTTTATTTTTTCTAATGTCCCATTTTTCCAGCTGCAATGATTTCATCTATCACAGTGGGAAACACTAGCACATCTCTTTCAGTCACTGATAGAATACCCAAGGATGGGGCAGATAATTATTAAAGATGAACAACACAAGAAAGAAACCTGACCTAATTGAAATAGAAGGAAAACTCTTATCAACAAAAATAATACTTTTAAAAATGTATTTTGAACATTTGCCAACATAAAACATTATACTGTATTGAAAAAAAAAAGAAAAGAAAACCTCAACCAATTTCAAAGGATGGAAATAATGCAAAGAATTAAAATAAAAATAAAATTGCTTAAAGATTGTTTATTGAAATAATGCCCACATCTGTAAAACATTTTTGTAAGGCTTTATAGGAAAAAATTTAATGATTAACCACAGATGTTTTATTCTATATGCAAAAGATCACCTTCTAACTATTCAATAGTAATTAACATATCATAATTCTAAACATTTTAAATAATTTCATTTTTTGTTTTTGTCCCCCAAAACCCAGTTACTATACACATTCTTTCCTGTGAGCCTTTGAATACTATTAATAGAACAAAAAGAATAACCACAGTGGGACACACTGTAAGACTAGTCAACCTTCTTTCTATTTAGCAGTAATGACTCTCTTACTGTAAATCTATTGTATTCTGAAATTGATCAAAAGAATATTATTCATCGCCAAATAAGAATATGAATTCAAACAAATTACTGAGATTATTATTTAATTTTTCAAAATAAAAACTATTCTTGTACTAAAAGGAAGACAATTGATTTCACTCTGATTTGTAATTTCTTATTTTAAATAAGAAACAGCTACTAATTCTAACCCTTTTCTAACAGGAAGTTTGAATACATAGGTAGAAATTTTTCCAACTCCATACATAAGCCAGTTTTGAGTTTTCTCAAAAAGTTATGGAGAATTTCTATGAAATCTCTGAATTATTTATGAAATTTGAGAATGTGGATGACATTGGAACATCTCTAAGTAACAAATAAAAACTCCCTGTCTAGCTATCAAAAAAATTCTGTTTTATTTCTGGTTCAAATAAAGTGATAGACTGTAAGCTGGGTGTGGTTGCACAAGCCTATAATCCCAGTAGCTCAGGGAGCTGAGGCAGAAGTATCAAAAGTTCAAGGTCAGCTTCAGCAATTTAGCAAGGCCCTAAGCAACCAACATCTTGTTTCAAAATAAAATAAAAATAAATTTTAAAAAGGGACTGGGGACGTGGCCCAGTGGTTAAATGCCCCTGAGTTCAATCCCTGTTACCAAAAAAAGGAAAAAGACATTTTAAAACCTATAGCTGCATTTCCAAGATTATGAGATTTGGCAAAGATTGCCAAAAATAAACTTTAAAAAACTTTGCACTCTTTTGAAAATATAACATCAAAACTTTTTCTGCCTATAATGTTATTTTTTTCTCATATTATAAAAAGAAGATCAAAGTACAAAAACTCTGCGGTATGCATTTCTAATGTTCTTTTGACACAACAGGATTTTTAACAGAAATCTTAGAATTTTTTTTCCCTTTGGAGAAGAACATATTAGCAGTAATATAACAGCAGAAAACACAGCAGTGACTTTCTAATCAATAGATAAATAAAACCTCTATCTACCAGTAACTTTCAAGTCAATATAAGAGAGTGATAGAAGTATGCCTTCCTAACTTTCAGAGGAATTGCACAAGTTAATAATACCAATTTTGGAAAATACACTAATCATTAAAAATAAATGTATTAGGCTATGAAATGTAATAAAAAGAACAAAGACTAAGGCATTCTAACACTTCTAGGATAGAATTATATATTGTATTAAATGTCTCCTTCTCTGGTTCCTCCTCAGTAAATGTTATGTATATGTATTTAGTAGAGTCAAATGAAGTCCTGTAAGATAAGCCTCCTAGTGCATGTCCTGATAAAAATTAAGCAATAAAGAAATGGTAGTTTCTATACCCCTATTTTCTAGGTCAGGGGTCCTACTTACAATCCCTTTAAATTATTCTACTTGGGACAGAGATTTTAATAATTGAGAAAACAAGACTTTACAGAAATCCCAGCTGATCCACTTTAATTCTCCCCTATTCTGTTTTCTGTCTCCTACTAGTAGGATCTATATCTAGTCTGGAAGGCTATGTGGACACAACAGTCTTTCTAAAGTTGCCTATCTTTAATATTTTTTCCATAATAAACACAAAATCTGGTATCTTTACTGTTTTTAAAATTGTATTTATTTATTTTAATTAGATTTATATGACAGCAGAATGCATTTTGATTTATTATACAAAATTGAAGCACAACTTTACATTTCTCTATTGCACCTGATGTAGTGTCGTACCATATGTGGAGACATACATGTACGTAGGATAATAATGTACATCACATTCCACCATCTCTCCTGCCCCCATACCATTCCTCCTCCTTTCCCGCCCCCTTGCCCAAACAAAATTCCTCCATTTTTCTCATGACCCCTGCCCCCCACCCTCCAATCAGGTATCAGCATCCACTTACCTGAAAGAACATCTGGCCTTGGGTTTGTTGGGATTGGCTTGCTTCCCTTAGCCTGATGTTCTTAAACTCCATTCATTTACAGGCAAATGCCATAATTTTATTCTCTTTTGATGCTGAGAAATATTCGTATATATAACACAGTTTCTTTATCCATTCATCTGTTGAAGGGCATCTAGGTTGATTCCACAGATTAGCTATTGTAAATTGAGCTTCTATAAACATTGATGTGGCTGCTTTACTATAATATGCTGATTTTAATTCCTTTGGGTATAGACCAAGGAGTGGGATAGCTGGGTCAAATGGTGGTTACATTCCCAGTTTTCCAAGAAATATTCATACTGCTTTCCAGCGTGGTTGCACCAATTTACAGGCCCACCAGCAATGTATTAGTGTGCCTTTTCCCCAACATTCTCGCCAATACTTGTTGTTGTTTGTATTCTTTATAACTGCCATTCTGACCGGCAAGAGATAAAATCTTAGAGTAGTTTTGATTTTTTTTTTTTTGGTGTTAAGTTTTTTGAGATTTTTATATATTCTGGAGATTAGTGCTCTATATGATGTGCATGTGGCAAAAATTTCCTTACAAAATGTAGGCTCTCTCTTCACCTTATTTGTTGTTTCTTTTGCTGAGAAGAGCTTTTTTGTTCAAATCCATCCTGATTTTTTTTCTCTATTAAGTGCAGGGTCTCTGGACTAATTCTTTGGTTCTTTATCCACTTTGTTTTGAGTTTTGTGCATAGTGAGAGATAGAGTTTTAATTTCGTTTTGCTACATATGGATTTTCAGTTCTCTCAGCACCATTTGTTGAAGAGGCTGTCGTTTCTTGAATGTATGTTTTCAGCTTCTTTGTCTAGTATGAGATAACTGTATTTCTGTGGATTTGTCTCTGTGTTTTCTATTCAGCACCATTGGTCTACAAGTCTATTTTGGTGCCAATAACATGACGTTTTTGTTACTGTACAGATTAAGTAGTACAGATTAAGTTGTGGTATTGTGATGTTTCCTGCTTCACTTTTCTTGCTAAGGACTGCTTTGGCTATTCTGGGTCTCTTATTTTTCCAAATGAATTTCATGATTGCTTTTTCTATTTCTATAAGAAATAACATTGGGTACCTAATTGGAATTGCATTGAATCTGTATAGTGTTTTGGGTAATATGGCCATTTTGACAATATTAATTTTGCTTATCCAAGAGCATGAGAATTCTTTCCATCTTCTAAGATCTTCTTTAATTTCTTTCTTTAGTCTTCTGTGGTTTTCATTGTAGCGCTCTTTCACCTCTTTTTTTAAGGTGATTCCCAAGTATTTGTTTAAGCTATTATGAATGGTGTAATTTTCCTAATTTCTTTTTCAGAGGATTCTGTACTGATGTATAGAAATGCATTTGATTTATGGATATTGATTGTATATTCTGCTACTTTGTTGAATTCATTTGTTAATTCTAGAAGTTTTCTGTGGGAGTTTTTTTGATCCACTAAGTACATAATCATATTGTCTGCAAATCATAGTTTGAATTCTTCTTTTCCTATTTATAACCCTTTAATTTCTTTCACCTCTCTAACTTCTATGGCTAGAATTTCAAGGACTATGTTGCATAAAGTGGTGAAAGAGGGCATTCCTGCCTTGTTCCAGTTTTTAGTGGGAATGCTTTCAATTTTTCTCCATTTAAAAAAATGTTGGCCTTGGTTTTAGCATAGGTAGCTTTTACAATGTTGAGGCATATTCCTACTATCCCTAGTTTTCCTAGTGTTTTGAACATGAAACGGTGCTGTATTTTGTCAAATGCTTTCTCTGCATCACTTGATATAATTATATAATTCTTATCTTTAAGTCTATTGAAGTGATGAATTATGTTGATTTCCATATGCTGAACCAACCTTGCATCCCTAGGATAAACCCCACTTGATCATGGTGCACTATTTTTAAATATTTTTCTGTATGAGATTTGCCAGAATTTTATTGAGAAGTTTTGCATCAATGTTCATCAGGTATATTTGTCTAAACTTTTCTTTCTTTGATGTGTCTCAGCCTGTTTTTTTTTTTTTTATCAAGATGATACTAGCTTGATAGAATGAGTTTGGAAGGGTTCCACCCTTTTCTATTTCATGGTATAATTTGAGAAGTATTGATATTAATTCTTCCTTGTAGAACTCAGTTGTGAATCTATCTGGTCCCGGGCTTTTCTTGGTCGGTAGTCTTTTATTTCCGTGCTTGAAATTGATCTATTTAAATTGTGTATATCCTCTTGACTCAATTTGGGTTGATAATATGCCTCTAGAAATTTGTTAGTGTCTTTGAAATTTTCTATTTTACTGGAGTATAAATTTTCAAAATAGTATCTAATTGCCTTCTGTATTTCAATAGTGTATGTTGTGATGTTTCCTTTTTCATCATGAATTTTAGTAATTTGAGTTTTCTCTCTCCTTCTTTTCATTGGGGTGGCTAAGAGTTTGTCAATTTTATTTATGTATTTAAAGAACCAACTTTTTGTTTTGTCACTTTTTTTAATTGTTTCTTTTGTTTCATTTTCAGTGATTTCTCCCCTGACTTTAATTATTTCCTCTCTTCTACTTCTTTTGGTGTTGTTTTGTTCCTCTTTTTCTAGGGCTTTGAACTATAATGTTAGTGGTTTATTTGTTGACTTTTTCTTCTTTTTATGAATGAACTCCATGCAGTGAACTTTCCTCTTATAGTCTCATATGTCCAAGTTCTTTTGAGAAAGCCATAGTGCGGCATACTCAGGTACAATAAATTCAGCACAACATCTAGATATTAGGAATACACAACTGTTGATAATTCACTATAATCTTCCAGACTACACATGCCTCTTTCACATTTGCCTGATGTACCATTCTGTCTGTTAAGTTCCTTTTAGAAATGAGTCTTTAATCTTTCCATTAACCTTAGAGCCTAGAGTAATTTGTGGCATTCAGTAGGAGAGGTATACAATAATAGGTAATAAAATTTATATTGAATAAATTCTTAAGGAAAAAAATTCATTATTAGAAATATAAACAAAGTATATTCCATGTTATTAAAAAGCATTTTCTTTTTTGTAAGTGAAGAAAATGATAATAGCTCAGCAGATGATGATGTGTGTGTGTGTGCATGAGCATGCACATGTACACATATACAATGAAACTTTAAATCTCCTGCCAAATTTTGAAACACTTTATAATATTTATAAAACTGGTATATAAACTGTCTATATAATATGAAAAAGGTAGAATTCTTTAAAATGAAACAAATAAAAACCCTGAGTTTATCACATTATATTAATGGTCTCTGTCAGCTTGAAAACAAAAGAATTATATGTAAAAATTTTTAGTTTCCTTTATCAAATTATCGAGATAATAGCTACTGCTTTTACAGAATTGGTTAAAACTGCTGAAAAACTTTATTCATAAATAAAAATGCACAAATTTAGTAAATCCCAAGCTACTGATTTTTTATATAAATAATAAGCTAATATTTACTTAAAAATAATAAGCATAATTACTTAAGCAATATTTGTTGATAACAAAAATACTATCAAAATTTAAATAAGAAATTTAAAAGTGAGTAAAGAATCAATATCCATAATATTTTTTTTTAAATCTTACAAATCAATGAGAACTCATTTGCATATCAATCTTAAGGATATCACTTATGATACCAATTATTCTCCTTCACAAATTTCACTGAAAAGAAAGAAAACAATATTTAAACCAAATCATTATCATAACTGGAAACAGTTCAACTGTCCAAACAAAAGCAGCTGTCTAGAAAATACACAGAGCAAATAATTTCCAAAAGAAGGCATAATTAGGAAGAATGTAGAAACCTGTTACCTCAGGGGCAATGGAGAAAATTATAACATAGTTGAGTGAACAGGTATTACTAAGAAGTGGAAGAAACTCAGAAAAAGCATGGTCCTGGTAACAAACCTGCTAAATACAGATGTGAAAGAACAATTTTTCCACATCAGCATGGCTCACTAACTTGCTAAACAAGAATATTGAAAGAAAAAAACAAATATTCATCTTTTGAAATAAAAGTATAAAAAACCTTTAAAAGCTTCCAGAGGGAGAAAAAACCCTCATATATCATAAAGCAACCATAGAATTTCAGTTATAAACATTAGAAAACTATATAATATTTTTTTAGATTTCAAAATAGATGTTATTAAACAGAAATTTTATTCAATCAAATCATTATTTAGTTGACTAGGCATGTATGCATGCAGATACCATAGATTTAATTAAAATAATTTATCTTAGAGAGCCATTACTTTGGCTTTTTAAGAAGATTAAAAAGATAGATAAACTTTAAAAAATCAAATGACAGATCAAGACAGCTACAAAAAAATGAGACAGTAACAAAAAAATTTAAATATAATATTATAGACAAATTATTCCAATAAATTTTGAAAACCATGACACAATGTGTCAAAATCTAAGAATATAAAAATGAACAATACTAATCTGGAGTAGAAAAATTAATGAACTAATATGACAAAGAAATGTAAAAGGTGATTAAAGATCCATTTAAGTATCCAACCAAAAACATTATACTATCTCCTTTTATTTAAGAAGTGAATAGTTTTAGGACATATTATTGATATGTTTAAATTTTCTTGAAAGACAAAGAAACCATACATTAAATGAATACATTTATGAGTGGAATTTGATTTAGGTAGCATTAAATATGGAAGGGCCTAATCTGTATGAGGTCCTGCCTAGGTTCATTTCTCAGCACTGTAGAAAACAACAAACAAACAAAAATATGGAAGAAAATGTTCCCGCAAGGAAGCATATTAATTTCTTTACTTCCACCTGAAGCTCTGAAGAGGATGGAAATTTTCAACAGTTATAAAGACTCCTATAACTTAACTGCCAAACAGAAAAGAATAACAGTTACACATAGACACACACACATAGACACGCGCGCGCGCACACACACACACACACACACACATATACATTAACATGGCAACTGATTGTGTTTATGAATATAAATGTCTATTGAATTCAAATAATTATTATAAAATAAGAGCTGTATTATTGGCATGGACACATGTCATATAATGTGACAAAGTCCTCTTATAACAAAATAGGAGAAATTCATATATTTAATTATACACAATATTGTGTTTCATTATTTCCTGATACTGAAATGACCAGGAAGAGCCTACAGTACACTACATCAGATATCCAGAATCCTGCTGCATGATTAAATTTCTTGGGGGTAGCAGCTTTTGTTGGTCATTGTCTTCTCCAGTTTCCAAATGGTGGTAATTCTGGGTCAAATAGCTAATTGGAAGTTCTCTTACTGCATCAGAGGATATATCATTGGCCCAATCCAGAGATTTGGCTCAAGAGCACTGGAAAACCAATGACTTGTCATTTCCTTCCTATTTTCTAAGCTTGAATTATTTCCTATTTTTCTATCCAGCCACATTCTCTCCTCCCTGTCTAGTGCCCATACTCCCCAAATTAAGGCATTAGCATTTTCCTGACTAAAAGTGAAACTAAACATCTGTAGCAAGCTCAAATTTTAACACAGGTTGTACCATAAAGCTGATTGCAAAATTACACTAAAATATAGCATGATAAAATGTCTGTAAATAATAGCCGTTTGGATCATAGATGGGAAACTAGGTATCTGGGGAGTTGGAAGGAGAAAGAGGGCAAAGGAGAAGAAAGGAGGAAGAGAGAGAAGATAAGCAGTTTATTTTATAGAAACTGAATCTATTAAAAATACTTGAATTTATTTGCTACATTATTTATTTTCTGTCTGTCTTTTGTCTCATATAAAGCTTTTTAATAGCTGTTATTAAAGCATGCATTCTTGCTAGAGTATAATGTTACTGACTCCATTGACCTAGAGAGAAGTATTCACTAGTTTTCAAGACTATGTAGATTCCAAGACCAAACAGAATTTTTCACAATATCAATTTTTGTCCTCTTGTCCCTACTAAACACTTCTAGGGGAGCTGCAGAGGTTCCAGTGGGATCTCCTCTTCCTTATCTGAATTATTTTAGAAATGATAGGCATGAACATAGCCTTACATGATAGAGAGATAAATAAATGAACATTTATTTTTGGAATTTACATTTATTGTTTCTTCTTTACCTTCTATTCTTTTTCAGTCTCAGTTTCAAATCAGTACACAGAGAAATATATTGCATGAGCAAACATTCATTTGTTATGGATCATATAAATCAAGTGCAATGGGGAAAGTAATGAACTAAAGGTGGAAGACTTTGTTCCACTCTTGTAAGGGGTAAGGATCAGTCTCTTGGCCAACTCTCTTGTTTAATTTCCTCGCATGGAATTGAGGAATGTATTCTGTATTTTTTGAAGATCACTGTGACAATTACCAGAGAACACTTGAGAGAGAAAGCTTTATCAACTGTAAGGTGTTTAAGAAATAACGAATTTCAAATTACTAATAATATAAATAAAAAAATAGTGGATTGCCATCTTCTGGCAATATGGTAACATTCAACACAAATGCAAATCACCCTGCAGGTGAATCCTAGCTTTATTCTATCCTCCACTTCCCACTCCCAGGTCTTTAGTAAATTCAACAGTCTATGCTATTATATAAACCAAATTCTTGGCATTGCAGAACTTTTAAAATATTCCACACATAAAAATACACAAGCTTTTCAAATCTCACACAGAAATTAGATTTGAACTGCAGGTCTGAGACCTATTACTCAATATTTATTGAGATAGACATGTGATTTAAAACTAAGATGAGAAAGAAAATGCAATCATTATCCATCTATTTGGCATGTCTGTGAAAAGCTATTATGACCTATTTCATTACACCTTTTCATTATGCTATTTACTATGCTAATTGAAACTCTGTAATGTTGGAGGTATAGAAAAGATTCCTTAAGCACACAGCATATAGTAGAATAAATCCATTAAGTCAGTGCATTTTAGAACTCATATTTATGATAGAGTACAGAATTACCCATGAAAACTCACAGAGTAAAGACAAATGATTGCCATTTAAGGAGAACAGAGAGAGGTGACAACATGCCTGCTTTATCCATTTGATTGTTTAGTTAACAAATCACCAGTCAAGTCAGGATTCCTCTTCAGAACCAAAGCCTTTACCTACAGGAAATATAATCAGGGTCCTTGAGTTACAGCCATCTAAAGTATATCCTTCATCCCTGGATACTGCAATACTTGCCTTTGATGTCAGAAAGATGTTTCAAAAGACAAAGCCCTTTATTTCACAGTTTAAATTATGACTCAAAATACATGTTTATTTTCTGTTTAAATTATTTATTTCCAAATGAATTTGTTTTAATTTCTCATAAACTACCCAAAATTGTAAAAATAAAACCGTGGTATTATTCCTAACTTATGCTATAAAACAAGAATATGGCCTTTTTTTTAAAAGGTAAACATTTAATGTTTATGAGTTATGCTGCCAAATGTATTTCTTCTTCAAAAGTTACATTTCATGGTAATGGATTTTTAAATAGGTGACTAATATTTTTGACAAGCCTGAAATTTCTGGAAATGTTCTCTCATTCATTGGAACAAAATGATTTAGCTGAGTCTGTGGGTCATGATATTATAAATCTTTAGAAAAAATTATGGAGTAAGTTCTTTAATTTATTTTTAGATAAATCAGTTTAGGTTAAACTTAACTAGCAGTATTCTGTTTTCTACATAAGAAGTAAAATATTTGAAACTTAATTTCTTACCATTAAAGAATTTAATGGTTAATAAAATATAGTTCTTGCTTTAAAAATCCACTGTAAAATATTGTCTATATATGTCTCTTCATGCACTTAGAAAACTCACATAATAACCAAACTTGAAGAACATAGATGTTTTGCAGTTTGAAAACTGGCTAACTATGTAAATCACCTGAAATGAAGTACTTACTACAAGATTTTAATGATGCTTTACCTATTAATATTTTATAATTCCAGTGTAAATAAGCAACAACTGTTAATGTTTTCTTTTAAAACAAGCTATGGAATTAAATTTAAGGTTTATTTTACAGTAGAAGAAAATAATATATATTCTAGTCATAGACTTTTTTAAGTATATGATTTGGGGTCTTGTTACCACATCAAACAAATCAATTTAAGCATAGCTCCTGAGAGCTGATCTTCATCAGTCAAATATTAAAAAAAAAAAAAATTACAGGGCTGTGGTTGTGGCTCAGTGGTACAGCACTCACTTAGCATGAGCAAGGCTCTGGGCTAGATCCTCAGCACCACATAAAAACAAATAAAGGTATTGTGTCCAATACAACTAAATAAATAAATGTTAAAAAAGCAATACTGTAAAAAAATTATACACACAGAGTTTTTGTTCAGTAACTGACTCTGAAAAAAAACTGTAAATTTTGCCTTTAAGGCAATCTTAAAGCCTATTTTAAAAATTTTAATGAGTAATATCACAATCTTATCACATTTAACTTGCAAGCAAATAGAATTTAGCATTGTCTGTCTAAATCTAGGAATAGATACTGAGATTCTCTCTTTTTGGAGGTTTATTTTAATTTGACCCTTGATTGTGGACACTGTAGTGTTTTTCATTGGGATCTTGCCATCTAGCTAACATTCAGTTTATTTTTTTCTCATAAGAATCATCTGAAAGAATCCTATTGCATAAATTTTAATCCATACTGTTAATCTTATAAATAAATTGCAAAATTCCTTTGGTGTGAGGCACACCATTTGGGAAGTGACTGTAGCATTACAGAGACCAGTTGGCATGGTATTATTCCTGAAAAGTGAAACGATGGATTTTTGGCGGGTAGTCCTTGATGCCATGCGTTTAACTTCAAATGGTGTGCTCCTCTGACCCCACTACTGATAGTCCCTCCACATCTCTTACCTGTTACCAGTGCAAGTATTGAGGCAATAGTGGAAGTGGTAGTGTGCAGCCTGATCAAGGTCTCTATGAGAAACCATCTCTCATACTTGGTATTCTTTTCTTGTCACTAGATATGGAGTTTAGGTTTGCCAATTTGACTATTCTTGTCAATACGCATGCTTCCTTTTTATCAGTAGTACTATAATTTTTCTACATTAAATACTTTGCATTTCTCCAACATCTCTCTACTTTTTGGGGGGTGGGGGGTGGGTACCAGGGATTGAACTCAGGGGCACTCAACCACTGAGCCACATACCCAGCCCTATTTTGTATTTTATTTAGAGACAGGGTCTCACTGAGTTGTTTAGCACCTCACCTTTGCTGAGGCTGGTTTTGAACTCAACATCCTCCTGTTTCAGGGATTATAGGCATGTGCCACCACACTCTGCTTCTCTCTACTTTTTGTGTGGGCATACGAATGGCTCCCTAATCCCAACAGTGCATGGACATCAAAATAATAATTGCACTTACCTGCCTCACATTCTTCCTTCCCATTTCTGTGCCTGCTGTGTGCAAATTCTTTTCCCTTTTCTTCCGCCTCAGCTCCCCTCTTCTCCACACTTTGATTACTGATTCAGCCTCCTAATTATCTTTCAGTTGCTCTTCACAGGACTGCCAAAGCACTTCATATATTTTCTGTCATTTGGTAGATATTGTTATTTTTCTGTCCATGTTAGATATTGGGAACTAAAACCCAGAAAGTCAATTAATTTGTCCTTAAGACATTTTGTAGAGATAGTATTTAAATCCATGTCAGCCAAAAGGCATAGTAGAAAATCTTTCTATGCTGCTTTGACACGTGCAACCCTTCCTATGAAGAATAAACTCTTTGTTCTAAATTGTATTGTCTTCTGTAATTCATATCCTAAATCTTAAACCTATTTGAACAGTCAATTCAACCCCATTTTCTTTACAAGAAAAAATTAGCAGGGAATTATACCTTCTGTGTTGATAAAAATCCTATAGCCAGAACATATAAAATGGATTTCATTGTTCTTGCATTATGATCTCATTTCTAGGTCAGAATTATAAAACTCTTCACTTAGCCAATGTAAGCTTTTATTTCTTCATTTTCCTTCATTCACAATTTCAAATTTCATGACATATCTTCATTCTCTCTTCAAGGCATCCAATAGTCAACAGCATCGAACAATCCTCACATTCAGAAAATAATAGTACAAACCTGAAAATATGTATGAAACTATCCAGGATAGGACATAGCTGTTTTTGTTGCACATTTTGTTGGTATGGATGGGGAAGCTTATTGCCTAATATTTTGTATATTTCACTGTTTTATATTGAAAAGCTTAAAATGTCCAATGAGTTCCTGTTAACCTGCCTACTGGAAGACTTGGGTATTATTTAAGGAATCATGAACAACAGGCTCAGACAGTCCTTTATCTTCTGCCTAAAATCAGTAGTTATTCCTTCATTAGAATGTTGTAAAAAATGTAATTCAAAAAATGAAATTCACAGACATTCACTTGCTATAAATATTAGGAATGTACACTCAGCTGAGGTTAGTGATAAATGCAACAGCTAATATAAAAGCACAGATTTTAAGACAATTTATTTCATACCTACATTTCAAGAGACTTTCAGTTATTTATATATTTTATGGTATCAACAAATACCTTAAATGTCAATAGTCTTTTATCAAATCACATATTTTCAAAAATATTTTAAGGAATTTTTATCAAACATTACATTTTCCTCAAAGCCCGTTCATATAGATTCTTCTTATCATTTACATTCATATGCTTAAAGGCAAGGAGAGAAAGATATAATCACCATTAAAAAGTAACTTAAAGAAATTGTATCATCTATGTAGTACTTCAATGTGGCAGATCAAGAGTGGAGACTATGCTATCCTAACTCCCAAAGAAAAATAGATATGTCAGTGATAGATAGTTCCTCAAATTAGTGCACACTTTTGGGCTGCTCAGAAGTTCCTTTGCCATCCTTAGTCATGTCAATGTAGTTCTTCCATTATTCGGTTTGTAATTTAAATATGCAGATTTCCATATAGATCTACAAGCACAATCAAAACTGAAATTGAGTGTTAATTTTGTATCTAATATGCCCATAACAGGCATTATGGATGTTTGTCAAAACTATAAACTATCTGCCTTATATCTATATAAAATTGCTTTATGCAGTTCATAAATATTCCTCCCTAGAGGCTAAATTGGTTATTATTCACAGTTTTTTTTTTAGTTTACCATAATAAATCAAATGGGGAAAATGAGAAAAAAAAACATTTTTCATGAATGAGTATAGCATATTTTAATTCAAAATTTCACTATTTTATTGGTGGAGCTTTTTCATGAATTTATTTTTACAACTAACATTTTTATAATAAATGATATATTTATATCTGTACTTAAATCTATAACACATTTGTTTCCTTATAATAGAGTTTTAGTAGTGGAATTAAAGCAGAAAATGTTTCAGAATATCTCAAATATTCCTTTCCAATACCTTAAGTTGTTTGCTTAAATGTTTTAAAAGATTAATTCATGGATCTTTATTAACTAGAAATCTCAAGTCATATAACTACAGCAACCAATTAGATCATTATAATATCTAAAATGGGAATAGCAACAGGGATGTAGCCCAAAATAACGAAAGGCTGGGAATTATTTGAAGACCCTCAAACCAAAAATAGAGACTTAAACTGAGGAGGGTCTGAATGCAAGTATCATGGAACCTATTTGTCTCTACCTAACTTATCTGAAAGCCCAACTCACCCACCCAGTGATATCAGGGATGTACTTTATATTATTCTTGTAGGTTTAAGTCCTTTACCCAGACACATCACAAAACTATAAGCAGTAATTTAAAACTAAAATTGTGTTAAGTTATGTACATTTATTCTTATACATGAGAAAACTCCAGAAAGATGTAAATCCAGGGTTGGTTAATTCCAATGTGCATCAGGGTCAGAGATCTGGACCAGCTACTTTGTATTTCCCTTAGTGTCCCCATGTTTGCAAGGTGAATGTCAGGACTCTAGGTATTATTTAGCCAAGGTAGAAAGAAAAAGTTGCAAGGATTCCTTTACATCTCTCTTCGATCAATTCCCAGGCAAAATTCCCTGACTTCTCATTAGACTGAATTAGATCTAATGCAGGAGAAAATGATTGCATAGTTGATTTAAAGGCAAAAATATACAAAAATTTGAAGTTGGTGGTAGGGTTCACCATCTCTTTGTACATCTTCATCAATTACCTAAAAAAAGAAAACAGATTCTATTAGTAGAAAGAGGAAATAACTGGTAGAAGCACAACCAAGGGAACTAACCATAGCAGCCCAGAGCTAAACCAGGGTGCACTCTCCAAACAGATGAAGATATAACCCAGGCTACACCACAGCTGGACACTTTGAACTCACTACAGAACAACATGAAGACTAGAACACCAGAAATCTGAAAACAATAAAGAAAAATGTTCCAAGATGCCTTTCTACAGTATGTCTAGAAGAAGCTAATCTGAATAATCAGTGGGATTCTAAGTTGAGAAAATCCTTAATTGCACATTAAACCAATTTCAGGAAGAAAGATACCTAAAGCTGCAATTCCCCTAACTCACCAAAACCACTCATATTCTGCCTCCAAATCTGTCCATTCCAAATGAAAATGCCACTCAGAAGCTTCCATTTTGTTGTTATGTTGTTTAAATACGTCATCTAATTTGATATCTTTTTCCTAGTTTAGAAAATGAGAAAAGGTAGCAGAAAGAAAGCCATAGATTCAACACAAGGTCACACACCTGGCTCAAGGCTGAGTTCAGTTCAAAAACTACTTATACCCTGTATGGCAAAATATGTAACATTTTCTTTGCAACAGCGAAATAAACAATATTGTGTTTCCTCATGAGTTTTCTCATTAAAATATTTGATAGTTTTACATGTAAACCTTATGAGTCCCTTCAAAAAATAAACCGAATTTTGTGATTTTTTTCATTAAGCTTTAGAAAATAAGATATTTTAAAATTACATTATCTTTACATTTTAAGCACCCAGACAGGATATTTAATATTCATAAAGTTACAGTTTCTATCAGAAATTTTATTACATAAGTATTGGTGAGCTATTATTATCTAAGTCTATGACATTGTGATTTTTTTCACATCTTTAGAAAATATGTTAACTTTTAAAATCTCAGTTTACAATTCTTGTAAGAGTTTAAAAAACATTATTTGAATTTAAAAATATTAATGATTTATTTCAATGAAATATTTTTGATAAAATATGATGTTTCCTACCTACTATAGTCAATTTTGTTTATTTTGCTGAAATCACGCGTAAGAAATGCTTAATTGTACATTAAACCAGTTTTCAGGAAGAAAGATACCTAAAGCTGCAATTTTCCCTAACTCACCAATGGCACTGCATATTCTGCTGCTAAAATCTGTCCACTCCGAATGAAAAAGTCACTCAGAAGCTTCCATTTTGTTGCTGTATTAAGTATTTAAATACATCATCTAATTTGATATCATTTTCCTAGTTTAGAAAGTGAAAAAGGGTAGCAAAAAGAAAGCCATAGATTCAATACAAGTTCCCACTGATTTTTAATTTGCAGTTGATATGCATTGTAGATCAAATGACATATAATTATGAAGTGATCAGGAGGTACATGTAACAATTTCAAAATTATTGATAGTCATAAAAATAATATTCGACTTAAGTTAAAAGGAGCTAATTCATACAGGCTAATTGTCAGTGAGAATAGGATTAACCAGTAAGACCTAGGGAAGTCAGAGGAAATGATATCAATCCAGACAAAGAAAGAAAGGGTATTCTATAAGTATGTTTTGAAAAATTTCACTGAACCCTATAATATATACCACCAACATGTTAATCAAATATAAAATAAACTAGAAAAACATATAAAACATCAGACTCCAAAAGCAAAACAAATAAATATAAAAAGAAGAGGAGAAGAATTGTGATACTATTCAAAAAAGGACTTCTGGAAAAGGTAGTTATATAAGGATTGTAGTCACTTGCTTTATATCTACGTGCCCTTCAATGCAAAGAAAAATCTAGTACTGATTATCACACTAAATCATGACATTTTTCAGGTGAGCTTAATATAAGACCTTTTTTGTTGTTATTAAAGCAGCCTAATTCTCCAAAGTAATTCACAAATAAAAAATAATTCAAATGGAAAAAATTTGGCTTCGGGGCAATTTGGTTAACTAAGAAAAGAAACATGCAATTATAGAGATAGAAAATTTTTAATTTTGATTCTTTCTTCTTCCTAAAAATTGTATCACTTGCCATAATTAATATATTTATAAAAATTTACATGTCTGGTAGATTCACATAGGTATTATATATGTTTAGTAAAATAAGATATATATATATATATATGCTGTATGAGAACACTCTTGACTACAAAAATATAGCTATTGACAATCTGGCAAAGGTGCGGACAAACCAACAAGGAGAAAAGTTGAATAATTAAACATGACCTGGAGAAAAGCTGAATAATTAAAGATGACATGTAACTAAAGATAAAATAAGTGATTTGGATGATAATTAGCACAGGGTAACGGTTTTGTTCAAGGATGATTCTCAAGTATTCTCAGAATACTTAGTACTTCTACAAGACAGTAAAAATTATTTTGATATTAAACATACTATGAAATTTGTCATCTCACAGTTTACTCTTAAAGCTCGTAATTCACATCAACAAGCTACATTTCTCAATCTCAAAACTTGTACTAATCAAGCCTTTTTAACAGAATATTTTCCAGATTGATTTGATGATGGAACACCTAGCATCTACACACGTTTTGAGCAAATTCTTTTATGCTCTACACATTTTAATAAATGTAGACATTAGTCTTTGTCTGGAGTCATTGTGGACCTGACTCTTGAGGAGCAAAATAATTATTTTATTTGCAGAGAGATGAATTTGGAGACCACTAAACACAAATAAAAAAGAAACTTAACCTTTAAATCCAGAGATTCAAGGGAACCTCTGAGTCATCTCAATGATGAACTCTTCCTCAATTCCAATGCTCTCACTGTGCATTTGTAAGTAATTAGAGAATCACCATTTTGTTCTGAACGGCAACATTGATCTTGCTGTTATGTGTCTATAATTTGAAATTCCAACGAGCTAATCCTTTCCCCCTTTAACAGAAAGACACTTGAGCTCTTAGCTATCAAATTTAACAAGTCTTCTATTTCATAAAATGAATCTGCCCAGATTTTTAATAGATTCCCACATCACACTCTTTCCCTATATTTTCACTTCTCCCCCTTTGTCATCAAGCCTCCTAGCAAGCATCTTACTCACCTGGTGAGTACAGTGGGTGTACTTCCCCAGAGGAATCCAAAATCTAATCTTTAGAAACATCTCATTCTATTGAGTACAGAAATGCCATGGAGGCTAGTTCTTAATACTCTCTCCACTCATTGGTCACAGTGCATGAGATAAAAGGCTATTTTGGGGCAACATGACAAAAAAGTAATTGAGAAAGTCCGGATGATTTTTAAAGTGGGATAGAAAGAAAGAAATAGGAATAGTTACACTACAAAGTTTATGACTTACAAAGAAGACAAAAAAAGGACCATCCAATATCTTTGAATAATTGAAGAGGGCTATCAACTCAGGCTTTATTTTAAAACCCCATATATAAAGAAAAGTATATAGGCTATAAGGTGGATTTATTTCTAGGTTTTACCATGCCTACCCTATTCTAGAGACAAGGCTTCTGGCTTCAAAATGAAGGTACCTGAATATCTGAGGTGGGGGCCAAAAAGTTTAGTTGCTTTAGCACTAAAGTCAAATTAAAGCAGCCTTCAAAGGGTTTGTTATATGCAACATGATTTGTCAAGATTTATTAGCCACTCCATTTCCCCTGAGGTGCTGCCAGGGAAAAAAAATGTGTGTGTGTGTGTGTGTGTGTGTGTGTGTGTGTGTGTGTATCAGATCAGAGAGCTCTTATCAAAGGAGCAAGCTGATGGGTCATCACTTGTATAATAATAAAAAGAGCTTTGGCTGAATCTTATACCTGACTTAACCTGAGGTTTCTGTTTATGTGGATTTTTTAACAGTTCAGTTCCAAAAAGTAACTATAAAAGTTGCATTTGGATTTTCTCAAAGATGGAACTAATAAAGAATATGTTTTTTTCTTTGTATAATGTAATTTTTACTTTATATTTTGGAAAGCATGCAAACTACATATGCTTGTCATTATGGATCCAATTGTTTCTTGAATAACCTATTCTATTCTTGAATACCCAATCCTCTTCCATTTGGGTATGGGCAGTGGATCCTCTTTAAAACTACATAATTAATGACAACCTCAGGCAAAAATTAATGCAACCTGCCAACTATTAGCCATAAAATAGTTCTGTTGTTTAAATACTTGTGCACTATATGTCCAACAAAATATATGTGTGATTAGCCTTGGGAAGTACTATAACTAGTTCTGGCTTGTTCTTTGTAATTCCTGAACAGCTGCTTTGAAGCTTACTGGTTTCTATGTGATGCACGGTTAACTTGTCCTGAAGTTCTAAGTTTCAATAATTGTCAAGATTTCTTGTCTCCTCCGTTAAATGCGGTAATGTATATACAAGTATAAATAAATTCTCCTTACATTTCTGGCTAAAATATTTTTTACAAATGTGTCTTTTATCTCTCCCCAACTCATTTATTTCACCTGTTCCTGGAAAACTAAGAAATTTAAATTAGTTGCAATTAATTTATTTTAATCAATGTTCCAATATCTTCTGGGTCTTTTGAAGAAAATTTTGAGGAGTTTTGCCAGAGACTGATAGGGTCCCCAAACATATGCTCCAACTTGTGCTGAAAACACTATATATTATTGACCACACATCCATTGCATTTCCTGGTATATTACTGTACAATATCTCTTGACTCTAACACTTTAAAAAGCTCAGGTTTGCTTGAGATCCTAGTTACAACAGTTCAATATTAGTTTGGCTGCATTTCAGGCTAAAGAGGTTGTCAGCAGTTTTAGGCTAACTCCTTGCTTTTTGGTTTTTGTTTTGTTTTGTTTTTTGGCTCCTATTTTCTCATTTCTTTTCTCTTGAATGTATGCTCATCATCTTTTCCTCTATTATATTCTCTCAGTCTTTTATATTTGGCTGTTTCTACTAGCACATGATCCCTAGCATTTGTTCAACTGAACAAGTAGTGTTTTCAAAGAAAAATATTTTTTTTGCTTCTTTTATTGCTTCTTTTTAGTTATACATATAACATATTTAAGATTTATTTTTAAAGAATTAAAAAGGCTTGGCTTATAATTTACTCAAATTCAGTATCCAGTATTTCCCCTTTCCCTTCCATCCTCCTTCTCCCTACTCCCTCCCCTCCCCCCCAAAAAAAATCAAAGGGGAATATATTTGATCTCTAATGATGCTACATAAACAAACATTTGCTAGTAATAAATTTGGATCTTCAATCTGGAAGATTTGATGGAATAATAGATACTAAGAGATCCAATATTGAGGCAGAGTCAACAGAATATTTATATTTTTTCCTTAATATTCCTAATTACCCAAGTATGTTTAAGGAAATATGTGGATAAAGTAAAAAGGCAGGGTCAATTTTGGGCAAGAGAAGCTAAGAAACCAAACAATATATTTATACAGGTTGCCATTTCAAAATTAAAAATAAATATGACACAAAGCTTTTCTATGTTTTACATACCTAAAGTGTGTTGGTGTGCCTGTTTAAGTTGCATGAAGTTCTACTTTGCTTGATCTAAAGAGTGACCTTCAGGAAAGAAAGAGAGAGAGAGAGAGAGAGAGAGAGAGAGAGAGAGAGAGAGAGAGAGAAAGAAATATCCTCTACCTTGTTTTGTATTCACCCAAGTAAATTTGTTATCAACAGAATTGTCTAACACCAATCAATAGTAAATTGTTTATATGCTTTTGTTTTATAAATAAATAAATTTGCATTCACAATTTATATTTATTTCATCTCATATAATTTATTTTCTCTACCACAAAATATACTATGACACCACCAATTTCAGGAATAAATATACTTTCACATTAAACTGTTGATCCTGACCAAATTTTCTTAGAGTTTCTTTTTCTATTTAGTTTGGAGAATTCTAACTAACAGCCACAGATATGATATTACTTGTAATAAATTCAGGCAATTTCCAAATAGCACACAATATTTGGCTATAATGTCTTCATGATGGACAAATAGATAATTAGAAAAACCCAGAGAGCTGTCACAAATGTCATACAGAATATGTTCAACATTGGTATATTTAAACATAAACTTTGTCAACTGATTTGTTTGTCAGATAGTTGCTGTACATCCTAGGCAATTTATTTATTTAACCCTCCATTTGCTTTTTGGTAAGGGTGATATAATTATAACATGATATACTTCTCTGTGTTAATCAAAGATGTGCCTTAGGAATCTGTATTTTTAGTAACATTTTGGATATTTCTTATATAGCTATCCTGCCTTTGATATACAAATGGGTGCTAGAATCTATTGCCCCAAACCAATCCTGTTTCATCAGATCACATTTTTAGAAAGTATATCTATTGACTATAAAACTAAATATTGAATGTTATTTTAAAATTAACATGGAGGTAAATGCAAAATAATACTGATCTCCCAAGAATAAATCATTATAATCTGCTTTAGGGGCATCATTTATCTATAAAAATTAATTCCTCTATGATTTTCTCTATTTTCTCTTCATACATATAGTTTCTTTTCTTTGTTATTTTTAATAATGCCTATTTTTTATTGTTCTTTAAGGACAAATATTTAGTGCACAAGGTAATGTTTGTCTGAATTTCTCTGTTATCCATCATCATCACCATATATGGAAAATGCAAAAGAAGGTTAAAGGAGTGCTTCAGATAGATAGAAGTTGCACTCGGATGTACCAGTTATCCCCCCAAACCTTCCATACGATTGAAAATTTAAGTCTAATTCTTCTGTTTTTTTTTTTTTTTTTTTTTTGTGTGTGTGTGTGTGTGATAGCAATATGTCAGCTTAGATATCCTAAAAATACAACAAACAAATAAGTCCAAAACAAGTTTGGTAAAGTCATACAAACTAATATAAAGTTGTTCTGAAAGATTCATAGAAATGTTAAGAAATTTAGAGGAATTTCTCAAAGAGAAGAGAAAAATGTGGTAGTAAAATGAAGAGGTAATTATCTCTTTTGGCAATAAATACTGCAGAAATCCATGAGTTCTAGTTTCAGTTTAGAAGCTATGTGGTAGGGGTTTAATTCAGGAAGTCTCACACAAAACTGTCCTTCACTGCTGATGAACAACCCAGATTGAAAATGAGTGAGGAGTGATCCACTTCTAGCTAGCCCCTCTTTTCCATGGTGGGTAGAGGTGGGAGTGGTATTCTCCTCTGAAATGCCCTAAAACTAAAAACAATTAGAAACTATGTGTGACTCAAAAATGCAGAGGCAACAAAAATATGAATTTCAATTATATGCTTTCCTAAAGTGCTCAGAAGAAAATGCCATATGGAAACAAACGCATGTTAAATATGGAAGGCAAATTTCCATAAATTGTGATTACTTCTTTAAAAAGTAAAAAGGCTAAGACATTAGGGGAAAAAGGCAAAAAACAGAGTTATCCCAATTATAATAAAAATTGTTCTTAAATATATCAAAACATGTTGAATTTGACTCAAAATTTTTAAAAAAGTGTAAATTAAAATTACAATGAGATATTTATCACCTATCAGGCTGCCAAAAATTTAAAAGCTATATGTAGATAATGCTATAGAGAAATAGGAATTCTTAGATATAGCTGATAAAAAGGAATATCAGTGCAGGCCTAAGGAGGACAAGATGGTAATATAAAACCATATATTCACTTACCTTTAGCCCAGCAATCTCACTTTGAGTGAATTTACTCTTATCTTACACCTTAATAATTAGAAGCACATAGGCAAAAAGTTATTCATTATGGCATTACTTGCAATTACAGAATAGTAGAAATATTTAGAACACATATTGAGATACTATTCGTTAAATAAATTATATTTTATATAATGGAATGGAGTACTATAAAATTGTAAGAGTAGAAAAAAGTCATTTTGAACAGTTATGAAGTTATTTACAGCATATATTGTTAATTTCAAAATTAATGCAAAAAGTACTGATTTAAGTATAAAAGGGGAAGTTGTATACATACACTACTATATATATATTGTTACAAAATAAATAAAAATAAACATGATATTGACAAATCTGTGATGTAATGCAAATGGATACAAATGAATCCAACTTTATTTCAAATATATTGCAAAACTAAAGAAATTAAGAACATGATTTTCATTACATTCTATATCTTAAGTTCATAGTTAATAGATATTTGCTATTAATATTTCATAAATTTATCATTATTATATGCATTTTAATTTAGAATTGTGCAATATTTTATAATATATAAAAGAGATTCTTTGCACTTCATAGAAAGATTTACAAATATTTAGTGAGTATTTTAAGTATGGGTTAAGAGTCACATAGTATACATTCCAATTCTGCTCTTATATAAATTTCATTGTAGTCCTCACTAATTTATGAAATGTTTTGCAAGTATCTAACCAGTTCTGTCATTATGAGGATTAAATAGTTATTAAAAATAATTTAGAAAAATATGATGCATATAAGAGATCAATATGTATCAGTAACAATATCCAGAAGTCACTTTTCTAGGGCCCTGAATTTAGGACTATTCATTAGTATCTGTTTGTAAGTAATGACTAACTGATATTTTCACAACTTTAATGCACATAACAGTGATTCTCACTGAGGGCAAGAAGTTGAAATCAACAATAACAAAGAGCTAAGCATCACCAAAATCCCACTGAACAGAATTCATAAATTATCAAGTCCAGGTTTATGTAAGTTCAAGCTGTCCTTGTTAAGAACCTTGGTGATAGGAATATTGAAAGAGTATTATATCTGAATGGAAATGATTCTAAGTCCTTCCACACAGAGAATTAAGACTCAGTTTCTCTTCTTTAAAAAACAAGCTAATGATGCCTTAGAAGTAGGATCATTTTGATGATTAATGGGATAATATGTAGAGGATACCTAGTTCATTGTTAGTACTCAATGAGTGATGACTCTTATCATTTTATGTTCCCGCCGAAAACTGAGAAATACACAAAAAGAGGAAATGGAGTATTTGTAAGAGATCTTAGATAATGCAATTTAATATCATATTATAATGAGATCTGTAATTTTGGTAGAATTTTAACACTACTCTTAGGATCGATCATTAGACCAAGTCCTATAAAATATTAAAAAATCACCTATTTTCACAAAGGTAATTGAAGGTCTTAGTACAATTTCAAATAATGGATTTATGCTGCTGCCGTGCACACACAAATGAGTGCCCTTGTGAATTGAGAGATATTCAAGCATGTTTATTATAGTCAGAGGCTGCAACTGCATACTGATCAATGGCCCTCGCTCATTAACATACAGGACTCCTTGCTGGAGCTTTCATTTGCATGCTCCTCTAAAAGCTCCTCTTTTTCTCCCTGTTCAAACAGCCAATGACCTTTATAATCAACAAGAAAATTAGAAGCAGGTGGAAGCTTATTTTTAATGATGGCGAGACCAAATTGTTTAACTTAAATCTGAACTTTTTTCTTCCAATCCTTTCTAATGCCTGACAAATATTAATTATATGAAAGCAGACAGAGACTCTGACTTTCTCATTGTCTCTGATCAAGCTCTGTAACTAACCCCTTTGCTTTTATGTTTAATTAGGATGATGAAAACATTTCTCCTTTATCACTCTTTTTTTTCTTCTTTTTCCTGAAGCCTCCAGTACAAATACGGTATCTCTGGGATTTAGCTAATGTTCTGGCAACCTTTACAAATTTACCTAGATGATTATAAGTGAAACTGATTGAGGACATTTCCTACAGGATTGCAATTATTTATTTTAATGAGTGCATATTAGTGAATCAGAAATAAAGTTTTAACATTACAAATGAAAAGTATTGGCTCTGTCTTCTGTCTCTTTTGCTTTAGAATATTCTTATTCATATTTATTTGAAATAATCCCATTTACCTAAAGTTTCTCAGGAGAAGTGCCAGACAATTTTAGTTTCAGCTTGATATTTCAAGTTCATAATGAATTCAATAATAGAAACTGCCAATTGCAGTCATATCTAGATTATCTACAAACAAATATGTGCCCAGTGAATCTACTGCAAATTGAACCTCAGCTCTCTTTTTCTCCACTATTAAACATGGTCTACTCTGCCTTCAAATTCTTTTGAAAAATGTGTTCAAAGACACTAAAATCACCTTAAAATGCATCATCCAAACCTTCCAAGGTATAGGGAAACTGACTTTACATTGCTTCTAGTTTGGGATTTGTCGCAAGTCCCTCTCATTAATTCTAAGCAATGAGATATTCATTATATTTCATACCTGATCCTGTCCAGTTCTTTCTGCATTATGATTACTGTTGAAGGAAGGAAGGAATTAATAACAATAATATGACCATCCTCTAGCACTAAAATGTTTACTTTACCTAGTATTAACGCAGAATATAGAATAGATCCCTATTAAATATTTCACCTTTCCTATAAAATCTACAATAACTTGTCCTTAATTGCTTGTCACTATTTCCTAAGCCCATCTTGTTTATAATATTTTGTCAAAAGGACTGATCCCTTTCAACTATTCAAACATTTAAATACATAGGATTCAGTGTTATTTTAAATATTTATGCTGACATACATATTTAAAACACATAATACAACGCAAAGGCTTTTGTTGCTATCGATGTCTTTAAAAACTTCTAATCAAGTAGATGCCTGCTTGACAGTAAATTTACATTGGTATTTAAAAAAATCAAATCCATAAATCTTTTTTCTTTTCATTTTATGTCATATTTATGTATTGGCAATCTGAAATAATTTAAGATGAAAAACACTAGTGTGTTTCTTAGTTGCTATAAGACAATCAATATCACAGGAAAGATTTAATAAAACCTGCTTACCATAAGGACTCACCTGTGCTTTTCTCTAAGTTCCAAGAGTAGTTATGAGCCTTATGATATGCAGGAGGAAGATGAAGGGAATATAAAAAATGGCATATCTCTCATACCAGAAAAAGTGAACAAACAAGAAAACAGAATTTAGACCCTATATTTACAATTAACACCTAACTACTGTATATATTTATAATATTAAACTCAAATTTCAGTTTAACTTTTAAATGCATGTTTTGGCTCAAATTCTTTATGTTAGTAGGGCTTGTATAAATGTCTGATAGTGCTAATATCCTACAGTGTCATACACTGCTGCTTTGAGGAAAAAAAAAAGAAACCTATGTAAAATGGAAGGAGAGGTTTAGGTACTGTTTCTGTAGCCTTTTCTATGTTTTTATGGCCTTGGGAATGCTCAGGCTTTAACAATTAATTTTCCTTGCAATATTAGATAAAGTAACACATCCTACTGGATCCAAGATAAATAAGAATTCAACCATAGACTGTATATAAGTGCCTTCCCTTTATTGTTGGCACTGTTTATTGAGAAATGAGTACATTTCAAAGGAACAGTTCCAAGGTTCATGAGAAAGACATTGCTGGGTTGAAGAAGATATATCTAAAAGGACAGAGAAAGGATTTCTATTTGCACATTTTCAAAAATAACTTTTCCAAGAATAGGGAGGTCAGGGGCCCATAGTCAGGTACTGGCTAAAACAAACAATAAATTCTTTTGGCAGCATTGAGTTTATTCAGGTAGGCATTTAAAAAGTTTGGAACTGTCCTCCTAGGGATGTTTGAGTGGTGTATAAAATCATTTGTTCGGAGAGTTTATAGTCTTGTAGGCAAAGTTTGAGACCTAATCAAGAAGGCTCCATGAAGACTGGCTAATTGATCAAGGAGAGTCTTTGTCAACTTAAAAAAGCTGAATTTTAATTTTCCATTTTCACGGACAGATTCTTTTACTAGGTAACTATAGTAAAAACACATTGTTTATAGCATAACAAGTTTCTGCCCTGAAAGTTATTTTCTTGATGTTTCCAAAGGCTCTAATATTATGCTCTCTATTTTACTTTAATTGCATGCATATATTTTTCCTAATAGAAAAAAGAAAACTCTAAATCAAAGGTAACATTGTACCAGCCTAAGTATATCTTTTGACATCTCATTCAATACCAAATTATCTGTATCTAATATTCCATTCTAAGGACAATTTTAATTAGGTTATATTTAACACATTTAAGCTATTTTACAAATAAGTCACGTTTGGTGCTGTATGTTTTATATTACCTTGACAAAAAACAAAATTAAAATTCATGCATACTGAGCACTATAAAAATTCTAAATGAAGTACACACAAAAAAGCTAATATATTTCCTATTAGGAGGAAATTACCATAATATTACACACATATAATTTTAGGGAAAAATGAGTAAGCAGTTAACTTAATGGCAGTTCCAACCAACGTCTAACTCCTCCATATTGCTTGTTTGGGGTACTCTTAAAAAGAGAGAAGTATAGCAAACAGCTGGGAAAACATTCACGTGTGTTCCTATAAAACAACATGAAACAAGAAAGCAACTTTTCAAATTTTGTTTTCTAAGCCATAATTGCATCTCTCACACTAACAAATTAAGAAGAAAACAAGCCCATGTACATTTAAATAATAGGTGTTGAGGCTCTAAATGTCAAGCACTTCCCTGTGAAACGCTCACTTTGTAATTGCATATTTCATATTTAGGCTAAAATATAATAGGTAAGCAAGACAGGAGACCAATGTTCATATTTGCCCTCTCAGACTCTTTGACAGTTGTGATACTTGTTCAATATGAATGGATAGAAGGTTTGTTTTTTTTTAAGATGGTTTTCAATTATACAGTGTATATTATC
The DNA here is from genome assembly GCF_052094955.1 of Ictidomys tridecemlineatus. Lineage (NCBI taxonomy): Eukaryota > Metazoa > Chordata > Mammalia > Rodentia > Sciuridae > Ictidomys > Ictidomys tridecemlineatus. Next base: position 58,928,742 of record NC_135484.1, on the reverse strand, counting down.
ATATGCTTCATAGTTTACAATGAAAGAGGCAATTATAAACACAAGGAGAAAATGTTTGCAGAACACATATCGTATGAAAGTCTCATATCAATATTTTACAAGGAACTACTCCAATAAAGCAGTTAAAATACAATTAACCCATTAAAAATGGGCAAAATATGTGAGCATTTACAAAAGATGATATATGGCTGGCTAACAAGCCATTACTGAAATGCAAGTTAAAATAAAAATGAGATAGCACAGCAAACTTACTAGTATCACTACTACAGATAAGACAGAAAACAACAAATGATGGAAAGCACATGGAACAATAGTTACTCATAAATTGTCAGTGGGAATGTAATGTGGTACAGCCAGAGAGAAAAATATTTTGATAATCTCTCCAAAAGTTAAACATACAACTGTCATATATATAACCCTTGCAATGCCATTCCTACATGCATTTATGGACCATGAAACCATACTTATGCACAAAAATTTGCATGAAAGTTAGATAATATTCAAGGTTCCTAGAAGCCTTATTCATAACAATCTCAAAACAGAGCAACCTAAATGTCAACTAACTCATCAATGGATACAAAATGCAGTGTATTCATATGCAGGAGTACTATTCAGCAACAACAAAGGTTCAGACAATGGACATGTGCTACGTCCTGAACGATGTAGCTTGTATTTGCTAAGTGAAAGAAACCTATTACTAGTTACATAACATTTATATTTATATAAAATTACCAGAAAAGGCAAACTTGTAAAAATAGAAAGTAAATTAGTGATTTCTTGGGGCTAGTTCTGGGGCAAGAACTGTAAATAGGCATGATAAATTTATAGGAAAAGTCATCAAAAATCCTAAATCTGATTTAGAATGATGGTCACATTACTTGATAAAGACGCTGAAAGTCATTAAATTGTACATGGAAACGGATGAATATTCTCAGATATAAAATGTAACTCAATAAAGTCATTAAAATATTAGCTTTTATCTATGTGTGTGTGTATCTGCTTAGATGTTTGTCTTAAAAGCAAGTAACTTAATTTGGTTTACCAGTTTGACAATACAGACTGGTATTTCAAATTAGGTTACATATGTGGATGGCCAAACCCACACTTATGAAGTTTCAACAAAAGCACAAGATTTGAATATAAAATACAAATGTTTTACATCGCTTTTTGTGAAATAAAATGCCTTCACATGAAAGAGTAAGTTAAGTACTCTCTGAAAGGTCTTGCTAAAAATTACTGAATATAATTTAGAAATGAAGACAAGGATAGAATCTTATTTTGATGAATATTATTTTTTTATGTAGGGGTTTCTAAATATGTGGTTGTGCCAAAATGAACAGGAAAATATTGAAACTACATAAGACTATGCCTAGAAGTCAAAGAAGCTCCAAAATAAGATGTAAATTCAGGAATACAAATGGAAGTCTTCTAGGTTTAACAGATAAAAATGTAATCACAACTGAGCTCTCCAAGCCTGTGAAACTGAGAGAAACAAAAGACAAGGACTGAACTCACATGAATATCTCCATGAAAGAGAGGTCCAATAAAGGAGATTAGAGAATAAAATAAGAGAATTGTACTTGAGCAGGGGAAAACATAAATAGGAATGTGTATTAAAATTAGAAAACATAAATAATGTATTAAGTTTACATAAGTTACCATTTAGAAAGTGACATCCTATTTATGATGGGATCTCAGAATTCATTTTTTTAAATATATTTATTATGAAGTACAGAATTTCAATACTGTAAATAATGATGTTGGATGTTAAGTGTAAACAAATACTTCTTAGCTTTATGGCTTTAGAAAGTTTCTCAACGCTATAAACTCTATTTCATAGTTTCATTATGAACAGTAAATAAAATAAGAATGTGAAGAACTTATTTTTATATCTGGCATATAACTAATTTTCATAAATATTGCATGTTGATATTGTTTAGAATTGACATTATTGAATTACTCTAAGCATAGAAGTAAATAACCCTGATCTTATATGAAGTTATAAATTGTATATTAACATTTTCAGGAGTACTCAAAAATTTTAATAAAAAGGGAATGAAATTCAGAAGTTAAATTTTGGCATTTGTACGTGTTCAGTAAGAGCAGGCATACAGCAAATGTGTTTTAGATGTCTGAATTAGAATGGGCCATTTCACTTATTTCTTAGACATTGTATTGTAAGTTTATTTGACATCCCAGTGAATCATGTTTGAAGTGGAGTGGAGGTGTGTGAAATAATGTCAACTTTGTATTTTTAAATTGTTAATAAAAATAACTTCTCTATTTTGTTTTATTTTGTGTTGTTGTCTATTTAGTTCCATGAAACTTAACTTACCTGTCAAGCCTTTTATAAAGAAAAAAAAATGAGAGACAATAAATTTGCTTATTGGATTGGTTTTGAGGAGAATATTAAAGATAATGTCCACGGAGCATTTTTATCATTGGGAGGAACACAACACAAGCTCAACAAATGATTGCTCTGGCTACAGGAGTAGGGGAGATACAAGCAGCAGACAGACTGCCCTTCCCTCACTGCTTGCCTTCTTTCACACACATCCTATCTAGAGGAGGCACATATACCAGAAACCTTCAATTCCTACTTTCCAACACAGTGGTATTGTAAGAGAAGACCTCAAGTTCCTTGCTTTTCTTTCAAATGTTAACTCTTTATGACAATGATATTATCAAATGGTAAATTAGAGTGATGTAGGATAAATGAGGCTGGACATCAGAGAAATTATCAGGAAGCAGATTTATTTAAGCTGTATAGGTCCAGAGGGGCTTATTCCTGGACCCTGAGTCTTGAAATTATTTTAGATTTATACTCAATGGGGTGGTTACATGACAGTGGGTAAGTACATAAGTGTAACTCTTTGTCCCATATTTTAGATCAAATAGAGGTTTCACAAGTTTTGTCTGCAAACTTGTCATTTACAAGAAAGTGGAAGCTTCAAACCACATTGAGGTCTTTGCAGCACTCCTGTGAAATCCTGTTGACACTCTTTGTAAAAATATTTCTGACAGGAAGCTTAATTATGGCAAGGATCTTTTGGGTGTTACTCCATATCTTTAGGGAGCTACTACAAGAGGACTTCTTTTTAAAAGGCATGAATCAAAGATGACCAATTAAATATGGCTGCTGATATCAACAAATTCAAAATACACAATGCATTATTTTTCACATAAAATGCTGATTATAGGGCAAGGGATGGAATTTTTACTTCCATATTTTATTCTGAGATGACAGTGAACAGGGAGTAACAGTCATTAATTATTTCATCATTTAGAGTTTCCTATGCACTTTCTGTGCTTCCTGACCCTCCCAATGTCACTGCAGGAAGGTGATATGCCTTTAACCAAAGAACCACATCATGTGTCTTTTCTTGGTTATCCATTCAGTTGAAAGTAATATCCAGCCAATTTCTATGAGTTGCATTACATAAATTGACCATTAACATATACAAGTGTGCTTTCTTCCCTCCACATATACATGCAAACACATGACCATCATGAGATAAATAGGAAGTGTCCAATACCTTTCAAGGAACAGGTAGAGTGTATGTTCATATTGTAGAATTCACTTCCAAATTAACAACCAACAAGTATATTTGTCATTCTATGTCATTCTGAAGTATATCACAACCAGGAAAGAGCTATGACATTTACTCATTGTCAGTGTTTTCAGGTATCATCTAGCACTGAAAGTCTTCAAATTGGAGGAAAGCCATCATGGCATAGAGAGCATATTAGCATAGGGGTAAGGATATCATGTCCAGATCCTGGCCTCGTCACTTACTATGTTGGTGAACCTGAATGAGGTAAATGTCTTGGTTTATAGAGTTCAGGTATTCAGGGGTCATTGGTTTGTTGGGGAGTGCTATAAGTAAACTTCCATTACCCATGTTTCTGTATTTAACACAGTTTCTATAATGCAAGAATATAATTTTTAGAGATCTTATAAGTACTACAAGGAAATGTTTTAATATTAAAATTATGAAACATGCATATGACTGTGAGAGTGGTCATGAAGAAATTTGTCTCTACTACTGACAGATCTAGCTGATTATCTCTTAGGTAGTGACATACACATAGTTGTGTATATATTTTCAAGCCATCCAACAAATGTTTACCCAATAAAAAAGGCAATCAAAATAGATATATTGTATAATCTCAACAAAAAACAATATGAGCCAGGTACAGTGGTGGACACCTATAATCCCAGCTGATTTGGAGGTGTAGGAGATTGCGAGTGCAAAACCAGCCTCAACCAAAGTCACTAAACAACTCAGTGAGACCTTGTTTCTAAATAAAATAAAAAATAGAGCTGGGGATTAAGTGTCTCAGATTTTTAGTCCCTGCATTAATCATTGGTACTCCCCCTCCCAAAAAAACCAATATGATATATAACTTAACAGAATAGATATTTGGACAGTGTAATGAATAATAGAATCTGGAATGTACTGAAAAGTTATACATGTCCCAAAGTTATCACGTTTACTGTGTACCAAGCTTATCAAGAGGTACCATCATTTTCCTGGTACAAATGTGGAAAAAGTAAACAATCAAACAAATAAGTAAATAAAACCCCCTGGAACAGAAAGTTTAGGTAAGGTGTCCAAACTTATATAGAGAGATGAAATCATCCAGTCACTCTAAGATAGGTAGTAGGAGAATTTTCGCACTAGATGTATGAATCTAGTCACTCGTGAACACTGCTTCACTGCTTGGAAATCTTAGAGATAGTCTCCACCTCGAGAATCTCATGTACAAAACCATGAATATTTTCTTTTGGGTGTTAATTCCAAGTAAATATCTCAATCACAAGAATGGTTGAGGTTACTAGTAGCTGAATTGGAAAGTCATTTTTATCTTTTCTTAATCAAAAAATGCACTGACAGTTGTTGACTTAATTTTTAGGTGAAATTAATAATCAGTATAACTTGTTTCTTTACTCTATCCCTGTGTTCTTATTAGAAACTTTAAAATATTTAAGCAAATGTAAAAGTTTCAAATCTTTTGAACTAGAAATGTTTTTCTGTGGATAACATGGTACATGAATGAGAAAGAAATAGGGCCCGCAGACACGGTAAAAACTTTAAGTGATTTCTATCTTCCCTGCTGTCTGCCCTAACTCTGCTTTGTATTAGATTTACTGTTCTGAGAAGCTCCTCTGTGGGGTGATCAGAGCTGCTTCAGTATCCTCTCTCTAATTAGTTACCTTTTTATCTCTGACTACTGTAGATTTTATTTCTCGGTCGTGTCACAGATAAAGAAGCTGCATCAGACAGAATAATGTACGTTGCCTACTTAAGGGTGAGCTAAATAATTATTCAGGACTAGAGAATAGAAGGGCATTAGGGGCTGGGCCCTTTCAGGTTTTTTGCACACTGTCTGTCAACAGAAATGGCACAGCTTGCATCAAATTTTCCAGAGACATATTCACCTCAGCATAATCAGAGAACTGGGCAGCAAGAACAGAAACACTGTCCTCATCCTTGTAGATTTGCTCTGTGCACATCAGTGGGCCTCAGCATAAGATCTGAGGAAAGGACTGAAAAGAGGATGCAGGTGCTGAGTGAGGAGCAGCAGAACACAGCAGAGCTGCCCCAGGAAGCCGGAGGCCTGGATTGACCTCTTCTCATTAAACACTGAGTGAAGAGAGAAAAATAGCACGGGGTCCTTGAACAAATTCTGGAAAACAAAATCAAGAGCTAATGTATTGAGAATAAAGAGAAAGAACAAATTCTGGTGAAAAATTTATCACTGAAAATCTAATACTCTGAAAGGATATATATATATATATAGATAGATAGATAGATAGATACATAGATAGATAGATAGATAGATAGAGAGAGAGAGAGAGAGAGAGAGAGAGAGAGAGAGAGAGAGAAAATCATTTTTCCCCCAACAGAAGCACTTTCAGCTAGTCATTCATAACCTCTCTTGAAAATGCCCAGGAAAACAGCAAATAATCAAAACCAACATCCTAAACTATAACTGGAATGTCGTAGTTAGACTTTCATAATGATGAAGTCTCTAATGCATTATCAATAATTATAAGAGATGTAGAGATAAAATGGATGAGAAAAATCCCTAATTGAGTTTTAGTATAGGGTTTATTTAAGCCTTCCTTCTTGACACAGGAACAGCCAAAACAAACAACCTATACACACACACACACACAAAAAAAAAAAAACACAAAAATGTTCTTGTCTAAAAGATGAAGATGAGAATGTAGAGGTCACAAAATTGGGGAAAAAAACAGCAATGGAAAGGAAATAGTCACATAAATTGTGAAATGATATAATTTCTAATATTTAAATTATTAATCATGTCTTTTACTCCATTCTCCAATTAGACTGTTCAAGAAATCCTAGGGTCTAAATGAACAAGGAAGTTGTCTTTTTATATCAATAAAAATATGAAGTACAGCAGACAGAAAACCAATAACAAAAAAATGAGGTACTAATTTTCAGAAAAGAAAAATAATTAAATATGCTTTTTAAGAGCTCTTTATCATGCTAAGATACTAATACAATTTTTTATTTTCTTACTTGTAAGGGAATATGCAATCAATGTGAAAAAAATAGGAGAATGAAGCATAGTAAAATTTATATATTTACATGCTTTTTAATTAAGCAACTCTTTAGTCAGACAATTCTTTTATGAAGTATAATATTAGCATATTCACCTAACAGCATGTTTGCTTACCAGGCTAGTGAAAATTTGATATATTGAAGTATTCTTCTTGACCCTAACAGAGATGAATGGACAAGGAGTGATTTCTACCTAAGGAATTAAAAAGAGAACACAGGTCAGTGTTGAAATAAAAATAATATAAAGGATTGTTTCAAGTGATGATTTTCAGTTTTCATCACTTTAAGATTAATAGACTTTCCTTCATTTGTTTACAAGAAATTGGCTGTTGCAAAATTCCTTAAATATCTGTTTAGCTTCCATGTAACTCAATATCAATGGTGCCAAACTATCTGAATAACAACTTCTTTCTGGACCAGAAACTGATGTGGGAAACCTTTTGAATGCCCAGCAGCGTTCTAAACACACTTGTTTCTACCTTCTTGTTGCCTTGCCAAGAATACCCATGCATCCTTGCTGTCCAGGGTATATAAATCATCTAGTTATTTAACCATCTTCCCTTTAGGGTAGGTCTAAATCTTTCAATGCTATTGGCTGATTCTCTTACCTTCAGGGCTTCACATGTATTCTCATAGTGGAACAATCTTAATTAATGTCGTTTCCTGGCCAGCCCCTATTTATTTCATAGGTCTCACTATAAATGTTGTTTCTGTCCCAAAGATCTTTCATGACCTTCACAGACTGAATTTGATACCTGTACTAAGATTTGTACTTCTTATCATTTCCCTATGGCATCACTTTATCAAACATACTTATACTACACTTCAGTGTCTCTGCTAGATTTTAAATGTACTCAATGTACCATCATGTGGCGTGCAGATATCTATTAGGGAATTTTGCATTAAAAAAAAAGAAGCACATGCATCACAGAAGGAAAGAAACAGAAAAGAAAGGAAGGGAGTGAGAAGAAAAGAAGGGAGGATAAATATAACTAAAAACAGGGGCTGGGGTATAGCTCAGGGGAGAGGACCTGTTTTGCATGAACAAAGCCTTGGATTTGATCCCCAGCCTCTTCTCTCCCCACCAAAAAACCCTAAATAAAACTAGATGGATTTTGCTTCAAGTGATGTGTGCATCACTATAATTTCATTTACCATTTTTTAAAGAATTGAAACCAATTGAACTCTATAACATCTTCACCATGATTTCACTTTAAATCAGAGACAGCAAATATATTTGTTCACAAATGAGAACTTCTCCCATCTGTGAGTTAGCTACTAAAATAGGAAATATGATGATTACTTCCTTTGGACTTCAATTTATAATCATCTACCCAGATCTCTATGTCCTTCAAATTAAAGCTGGCTATCCAAATTGCCACTAATTTGTTTATTCAACAAATATTCTCTATGTGCTTAGCTTTTAGTACACATAGAGCTGTTTGCTGCAAGAAATAGTATCTCATTTATTTCTCAGACCAATCATATGAGTCTGATAGTGTTATTATCACCATTTTAACTGATGAGTAGATTTTGGCATGATTATACCACGTGCCACTCCAGTCAGCCTGACATTATAGCCAGTGCTTATGATCTCTATGACGCTTCTCACACAGTTCTTCATTTTGTCAAGATGATAACCAAGTTTCTAGAGTTCACAAGCTAATTTCTCCCACTCTTTCTCTCCAACTGTCTTTTGTCTTTCTGTATGTTCTCAGTCCCATATAAATATGAAACTTCATATGAGAAATTAAAATATGCAACCTATGGTAAGCATCATCATGACCATTTGTAATCTAAGTAAGAAAGATGTTCAATTGTGAAACAAAACCACTAAATTCAGTAAGTGTTTGTGCCCTTACTATAATCTCTGCACATCTATTTCTGGTGCCAAAACTAAAGATAGATAGATAGATAGAGAGATAGAGAGACAGATAGATAGATAGATAGATAAATAGATAGATAGATAGATAGATAGATAGATAGATAGATAGATAGATAGATAGATAGATAATAGATAGAAAGTTGTCTGAAACACACAGAGAAAACCATGCAATTCGAGCAAATATAATGTACTCCTGGAATCTTTGGAGACACGTTTGTGAGTGTTGTAGCATTCAAAATGATCTCTTATTCTACTTGAAGACTCATGGGCTGCTATCTTAGATTACACACGTCCTGCTGGTAGATAGAGGCAAATTTAAGTGGCCTTCCAGTTCACTCAGGATCTCTTGTGGTTCCACAATCTCAGACCTCAAGGGTTAAGCAGCCCACTCTGCCATTGCTAATTGGCCTCACACTCATATCTCAGGAATCGCCTCCAACTCCTATCATCTCCATCTCTGTCTCCATCTCCATCTCCATCTCCATCTCC